>NW_004955404.1:37762810-37765908 GCF_000276665.1 Chinchilla lanigera
AAAAAAAAAAAAAAAAAAAAAAAAAAAAATCGTGCCATTTAACATAAAAGAGGTCCTCAGAAAACCAAACACTGTAGTTACAGAAAGAAAACTTTGTAAATATGGAAAATTTTATTCAGCTTTATCCATGACCTGATTTTTTAAAAATTCAGGATAAAAATGTTAAATTGATTGATTAAAATTTTTTTTTATTTTTTCCGAAGAATTCCTTTCATATTTGAAATGTCATATCAAACACTGTCAGCTATTAAAGTAAAAAATGCACAATGCTTTCTTTGAGTTACTTAAGTTCATTTATATGCATGTTGATGTCCAGGAGAGTACAAATATGTTTTTCCATCAGTTATACTATTTTTCACATAAAATGTCACACTACAAATTAAACAGTTGGTGTGGAATACAAATGGTCTTTGTGCACACAGAGTTTAGCTTAATTATCAAATTAGAAAATTATTTTGGTAGACTTGATCAAGTTGATTACTTTTTAAATTTTGTTTTCCATCATTTTTCAGAAAAAAAAGAAAATAAGAATATGAACAAATTCATTGAACATTTGCAAACAGAATCTCCTTTGTTTCCTATATTAGTAATAACATTTTACATGGAACTTTTGATTGGAGCTGCGGCTATTTTCATAGATAAAACATGTTTAGTTTGCTGGAGCCTCCTACTCCATATCTTCACAGCCTTGCAGCCTTGTTCTCTTTCAGAAAATGCTTTTCTGATGGGTTTTGATCTTTGAAAAGACAAAACTATGTCTTTTGTGTCCTTATACACAGCCCTTAACAAACAGATACTTATACTCACAGTACATGATGTATGCATATACATCAAATGGAAAGGAATCTCTTACAAGAGTCTATGGCCACAGGCTTATGCTCATTGTATCTTGATCTACTTGTTAAGGATCAAGATTGCCTCCACTGGACTTGTACTGTCTGCCACTTCTTCCTGTTCTTCTTCTCTGTCTCCTTTGTTCTTATCTTTCTCCTCCTTCTTCTTTTGACTTTTATTATTAAATGTTTGTTATGCATGATTATATTCACTGTAGGGAATTGGTATGTAGAAAACACATTTCAATTATTTTTCCTCTTCACTTCATTCTCTTCTATTTTTCCAATATCAGATTAATTTATTAATCTTATAAGAACTTAGAAAGTAATGAGACTTTTTTTTTTTCTTTCTGGTTCCGGGAATAAAACTCAGGACCTTGCATTTGCCAAGCAAGGCTCTGTGCCACTGAGCTATATCCCTGTCCCTACAAAGTAAATTACCTTTTATCTATCTATCTATCTATCTATCTATCTATCTATCTATCATCTATCTATCCAGATTGATAACCAGACTTTAGGCCAAAGAACGTATAGAACAGGTAAGATAATTGTATTAAGTCAAGATGCACGTTTAGATACATTGTACTGGGTTATAATACACTTCTATACTCTCTTTTTCCTATGAGAGAGAGATTTTCATATAAGAGATGTCAAAGCTCACAATCATGGCACAGGACAAAGGATGAGAGATTCATGGGAGTTGCTGTCCAATTCAAACTCAAAGGGGGGCCAGAGGGACTTGCCTTATCTGAGACCTCTCAGCATGAGACAATCTCATAATGACCGCTCTGACTGAAGCTTCTGTTGGTTTTCGTTGATAGAATCAGGAAGCAAGGGTAAGGATAAAAGAAGGAGGTCTGCACAAGAATTCATGTAGAGGACGGGGGAATGAAGGGGGGCAGTCAGGGTGGTCAGTTACATGATGAACCTCAGGGTCAATCTAATTGATAATCAGAGTACAGGGAGGAGAGGGCCAGAGCATTCATTCCTTAAGGCAACCTGCTCTCATCCTGTTTGGATCTGTGGCTCTGTAAGCTATCTTTTCATTTCTAACCATACATTCCAGCAGATTTAGGGCACATGGCTGTAAAAGGCCTTTATCTCTGTATGTCTACCTCATACATGTCTCTTTGCCTCCACAAACAGAAGCCAGTATTTAAGTGTCTGCGTTGGAGTTACTTCACTTGACATGATGGTCTCAAGGTACACCCATTTTCCTACAAACTTCTCAATTTTTTCCTTCTTCATGGTAGAGTAGAGCTCCATTGCGCACAAACACCACGTTTTATTCCTTCATTCAGCTGTTGATGGACATATAGGCTATTTCCAAGGTTTAGCTATTACAGATTGCACTGTTATGACCACGGGCATGCATACATCACTGTGATATGATGTCTCCAACTCTTGGAAGATACCTAGTATGGCAATGGTTGGGTCAAATAGGAAGAGGAGAAAGATATCCCCTACTCCTGGATAGGAAGAACAGATGTAGTCAAAATGGACATGCTTCCAAAACTGTTATAAATTTTAATATAATCCTAATCAAAATAACAATAATATTCCTATCAAGATAAGAGAAAGCAATCCTAAAATTCAAATGGAACCAAAGGAGACCTAAAACTGTAAAAGCAATTCCAGGTAACAAAGGCAAGTCAGGGAGCATTACAGTCCACCAAATCAAGTTATACTACAAAGGTACAGTGCTAAGAAATAGAATGGTACTGGGGAAAAAAAAGACTTCTGGATAAATGGAATAGAGTAGAAGATACAGAAAGAACTCCAGGCATGCTCAACCACATTACCTTTGAGAAAAAAGCCAAATTCCTGTGCTGGAAAAAGCCTCTTTGGCAAATGTTGCTGGGAAAACTAACTATCCAGAAGCCAAACACTGAACCTATACCCATATCACTCACTGTGCGCTAAACTAGAATCAAAATAGATCAGATATCTCAATATTAGATCAGATATACATAATCTACTGGATGATAAAATAAGTAACTCTTGAAAGCACAAGTGTAGACAAAGATTTTCTAGACAAAATCTCAGTTACACAAGAAATAATATCAATAAGCAACAAATGAGATTACATCAAATTAAAAAGCTTGCATGCAGCAAAAGAAACCCCCAACAGGGTGAAGACACTATCTACAGACTGATAAAAAAGTGTTTTGGCAGCTATTCCTCAGACAAAGGAATCATATCTAGAATATATAGAGAGGGGCCGGGGGTATAGCTTAGTGGCTTAAGCACTTGCCTGGCAAGCCT
>NW_004955404.1:37772253-37773823 GCF_000276665.1 Chinchilla lanigera
TCTTTCTTTTCTCTTTTCCCTCATCTCAGTTGTTCTTTCTTTTTGAGCAGTTACTTTCCCTTTCACAATACCTATTGTACCTTTAAGACTTTATTTACTATTTCATGCTCTTACACTAGAGAGACAACACAATTTTTACACATGCAGGCCTGATTTAGTTCACTTATGAGTATGGTCTGTAGTTGCATCCACTAACCTATAAAAACCTTGAGTTTATCTTTCTTTATAGCTGAGTAATTCTCCATTGCCTAAAAATACTCCATCTTTTTTATGCATTCCTTAGTTGATGAGCATGTGGGTTTTTTCCAAAACCAGAACATATACACAGTTTAAAAAAAATAAGGACCCCAAAATTCAATGACCCAATCCACAAATGAGCATCTGAGATGAATACACACTTCTCAGATGAAGAAATACAAATAGCAAATAAATACAAAAACTGTTCAGCATCATTGGTCATTTGACAAATGCAAATTAAAACAACACTGAGACTCCATATCACCCCAGAAAGAATGGCTGTCATCAAGAAATTAACCACTAACAAATGCTGAAGAGGCTGTGGGGAAAAAGGAGCCCTTATTCCCTGTTGGTGGGAGTGTAGACTGGTACAACCACTGTGGAAATCAGTGTGGAGCTTCCACAAAACACTAGAATTAGAGGTCCCATTCAACCCAGCTCTTCCCTTTCTTGGCATTTTTTCAGAAGAACTGAAAACATCATACCACAACAAGATATGTGCACCCCTGTTTATAACCACACCATTTGACATACTTTTAACATTTTCTAATATCCTCTTAGATCTCTTTTTTCAGAGTACTTTAATTTTCAGTGAATAGATCCTTTACTTCTTTTCTTAGATTGATTCCTAAGTGTTTCATTTTTTAATGCTATTGGGAAAGATGTCATTCCTTACTTTATTTCTCAGGGCATTTGTTGTTTATCTCTCAGTGTTACTGATTTTTTAATGTTGATTTTGTATCCAGCTATGATACTGAATTCAGTTATTAAATATACACATCCCTTTGAGGAGTTTTTGGATTGATCTATGTAGAGTGTCATGTCATCTGCAAGTAATGATAGTTTAACCTCTTCCTTTCCTATCCTTATTCCTATTATGTAGCTCTCTTGTCCAATTGTTCTGGCTAATGTTTCCAGAACTACGTTAAATAGGAATGGTGACAGTGGACATTCCTGTCTTTTTCCTGACTTTACAATGAAACCTTTCAGTTCACGATGATTTAGTATAATGTTGGCTGCTGGTTTATCATAGATGGCTTTTATCAATTGAGATGAAGGTAATCTATTCCAATTTTCTCTATGGTTTTTATCGTGATAAATACTATGTATTGAAAGCATGCAATGTATCAAGACCTATGTTGAAATATTTACATTTACACTTACTTCTTAGAAGGAATTTGTGTGTGAATTATAGAACTCATTTTAATATAAGCATGTTTTGGGTATGATTACTCTAGTTCGATTGTCTGAGGATGGTCAGAGACATCAAATAAACTGATTATGATTCCACAGCTAGAAAATGGATTAAAAGTGATTGATGAAAAGTCATACT
>NW_004955404.1:37773923-37779428 GCF_000276665.1 Chinchilla lanigera
CCCTTCTCCATCCTGAGTGGGATTGTTAACTGATAAATCTATGGACATCCATTTGAAGATTCTTCAAGAGTGCCTGCCTCTTCTTGAAGCCAGAGTGAGAAACTGAGAGAGGAAGTAATTTCTTCCATCTATTCTAAGGCTGACTACTCCATTTTTTATTTCCATATAGAGCATTAAACTATTCTCAAAGACAGCAAGCTAAAAAATTTTTCTCTTTCACAGATTGTATTACTCATAGTATGTAAATATGGGAGCCAATGCTAGCCCCTTTCAAGCTATTGATAATACTGTCATAAACAGGCCAGAGCAGGTTTGCATTGCATATCTAAAATTTCTCTACAGAGAAATCAGCTATGCATCTGCTAACTACCATCCATCTCCAAAATCCTCAATTCTTGGATTGCTCATAAAATGAAATTCCTTCTTCACAAGAAGGAATAAGTTATATGTACGTCCAAATGTCTACCAATTAGAAACACATTTTACAATAAAAAGACAAATTGTGTTCAGATATAAACCTAGATATGTGTAGCACCTTTTCAAAATATTAGGGTGTTAATATTCTTGATGCACAAAAGTAAGCTGCTTTATAGATTCCAACCCCAGAACAAGTGGTAACATATTTATCTGTATTTAATATCATGGTAGATTGAATAGATTTTCTTACATAACAGTCTGTATATGTGATAGATTTAAGGCTTCTTTTTATTTAAAATTCTCAATTTCCACTCATCTAAATTTCAAAACAATCAACAATTTAAACATTTTAATTTTACAAAATCATATTTTTTGTGTCAACCAAGTTTACTCTTACAAAGTGGTGATTTTTGTAAGATAGTTTTATAGTATGTGTATCTTTTCTGTTAACTTTAGAATAAAACTAAAAATAATTTTGTGTAAGTTACATAGAAAGACCCATTTAGGTCCACATTTCTATTGGTCTGTGCAGAAAATAAATGTAGATCTCTATTCTAAACATTTATCATTCAAAATTATGAATTATGCCCCATACAGTCAACATTTAATTTTATAAGACTCTTACTTATGTTTTTGACATGAAATTAATAATTTACTTTAAAATAAGTGTCCTCAAATTCTAAGGTAGCTGTATGACCAAAGCAGCAGGTTCCTCAAACTTTGTCTTTGGTTCTGAGAAGATGAAGTAAAATGCTGGTTTTTTCTGCATGATGTGTTTGAAGTTCCTTTATACTTCCTTCTTTTGGCACAAGTCTGACTAATTCTCCATTCCTGTTTTCTTCTTAGTGTTATCAGGATTCAGGAAGACATCTAGGAAAATGGAAATAGAGGGAAGATGTATGTGTTTTCATTGCTCAAATTATTTTTAGTCTTGATATTAATACTCCATGTGTCTTCACTTTTTTACTATTTCTAGAATTATAAAAATATTTAAAGTAATATGTTTTCATTTTAGATAATTAACAGTAGTCATTCGTGTACTATCTATCCTCAAAAATTCTTTCAAATCCTAATTAAAAAGGGCTGAGGATTTAGCTCAGCAGCAGAGTGCCTGCCGGGCAAGCACAAGGTCATGAATTTGATTCCTGGTACTGGAAAATGAACAAAACAAACAAACAAAAAGCCTAACTAAAAAGATTAAAGGAATTTTTGGATGAAAATATTATTTTCTAAATGCTTATTTTTCAAGCAGTAAATATGTGTATAAATATATATACACTTGGCAGGGAAAGAAGGAACAAATAAATTATTCATAATTGTGCACAACAGTTTGTGGAAAATTACACTGTAGTTTAAGAGCAAAAAATGTGAAAAAGTTAGTACAAAACTGGTTACTGAGGGTGACAAAAAATATCCAAACAACTCTCTTTTTCTCCCTTCCTCCCAGAAGAACGGCTGCTCTTGCATGAGTAATTTACACTGTTGAAGGTGAAGGATCAGATAGTGGATAACCACTAGCAGTACCCAGTACCTTTTCTAATCTCAAATCCCATCTTCTAGGCAATTCTTGTTTGTTCTTTAGGAAATTCTTGACTCAATTCCTGAAGACACCTCTTCACAAAATATTTCCTCCCACCAGTGGCAATCCTTAGTATTCCATGTCAACTGGAAGGAGAACTTGGTCGTTCAAAATGGTATCAGGGACAACTTTAACTTGCATATGATGTTATACATAGCAGGCACTTTGCCACCATTATTGAGCAGTGTATGTTCTGTGGAAGAAGCATAACTTACTTTTGACTTTTTATTTATTTTATAACATTTAAAGGAAAGTTTATTTCAGAATTTAAATAACATCCTAAAATATTTTAAAACATCTCAACTGGTTTTTCATTTGTGGACTGCTTATACTTTCTTTCAAAATACAGACTTTGGAATCTTATGGGAGAGGTTATTACCTTTTCCATGCCTCTCTTTTCAATTGCGTAAATTATGTTTTTACAATTTATTTCTCTGTTTGCTTTTATACTTATGGGCACTTGGCCAAAGATTTTCAGTAAAGTTGTTTTCAGTGAATTACCTTTTTCTTCCCTTGAGCTTTTTTCTTCTGCTCCTGCCTCTTTGTTGCTGGCGAGGTGCCCGCTAGACACACTGGTAAGATCTATTTTAAGAAATGGGAAAATATGTTGCCATGACAAAAAGCCGGAGTATTTTAGATAACGGTTTGGTTCATACAGTTGCTTGGCTCTCGTGGCTTCTCTCCCCAGCTAGATTCAACCCACATCTTTCCCAAATACCAAGTTTAGTAATTTTATAAATTTAGAGTTTTTCAAAGGACATTTGCAGGACAAAAGTCATACTTTTTCATGTCCATTGCAGTACCATCTTTTCTTCTTCTTTTGAACACTGAAGACAAACTAACTTTCTACTTGAAGTATTTTCTGTGGAATTATGCGTATGTGGAAACATCTAACATAATAAAATTACTGAGCCACACAATTCAAGACAGAAACTTACTAAGCAGTAAGTCTTAGGTCTTTGGAGACAGTTAATTCCTATGGATTAATAGGCAATCTTAAATTAAGAATGATGGTACATGATTTTCTATTTATGTTTTTTACACAAGGCATGCAAGTATTCAAAGCACATTCTAATTATCATGCTAGGCTGAAGAAAGTACATCGTTGAGCTGTGTCCTATACAAAACTTTCGCTTTGCATTCACTCACATGGCTGAACTAATGTAATTGCATATTGATTATTCTAAAAGTTTGACTGAGATATGGACATATTGTAACTCTTTTGTGGCACATTTTATTTCATGAAGGTGAATGGAGTAAAAATAACTTTGTCCAGTTTAATATTTGAGGTTATGTAGACATACTTGTAATTTACATAAATCCTACAGGAAACAGTGACAGCCAGAACTGTCAAAAAATGGACAGTGTTTTTAGTGTCTCCTGCTTAATGTTGTTGTCTAATAAGAGTCAGAATTAAAGCATAAATTATGTAAATTACACACAATTACAAAATAAAATGAGAAACTGATAAGCATGCAATGAAAATGAAAAAGGGCAATTTCCTCCAGCATTAACTTGCATATTAAAATTATATTTTCTATTTCAGTGAGGACATTTTTTGTAATATAGTATATATTTTCTGTAATATAATTATATAATGCACTTTAGAACAATAAATAATACAATTTTTAAAAATTAGGTTCTTTGAGAAAGAGGCAAATACATTTAATATTGTCTAAATAATTCAATAGTCAAATTAATGATCTTGAGGCAATCCTCAGACACATTCTCTGGTACACACTGAAAATCCCTTTATCAACATTTTGATATCTCTGTTGAAATAGTCTAAAGATATCAAATGTATAACTATTTCCATTGTCTTTATAATTGGCTGATTATTTTAAAGTTGCCATTTGACATAGCACAGAAAGTACTTGTAGTTTGAGGAAGATGAGGCATTAAACATTCTGTTATTTGAAGTTTCAGCCATTTTTATAAGTAGTAAATCTTTAAGAAATGTCAAAAGTTATACACTGTCAAAAGATGTGGTGTACATTTTGACTGGACATGAAGTTAGTAAAACCAATCATGTCCTAAAGTAAGTACAATCATCACTGACTTTTTTGTTTCATTAATAATGCTGTAATTTCAAAATGGTAACTCCTCTGTAAATAATTTCAAAATGGATAACTCATAAAAAGATAAACACTATTGCATATGAATAATATTTCATACTATATTAAGATGATTGTTAACCACTTCTATTATTTCATATTTTTTGAGACAAAGTCTCATTATATAGTGAAGGCTGAACTTGAACTCATTATGTATCTCAGGCTGGCCTCGAACTTGGGAAAAATCCTCCTGCATTTTTTCAGACTCCAGAACACTGTGGTTACAGGTGTGCACCACCATCCCAGCTAAATCACATACATTTTAACCTAGTGTAAAGTAGGAAATTTACAGCTCACAGCACACATTGTATTATTATTCTTTTAAATATTCTATTGCATGGAAAATGTTGCAATTTTTATTATAAAGTTACAGATACCACACATAGTACATCTTTAACATATGTGAAAAAATATAACTAAAATAAATTTTTAAAATTAGTATATTGGTATAATTTCAGTTTACATAACGATCATAGTAATCATATGAAGTTTGTAGCTCTATATGATATCTTGATTCCTCCTTGTTTTCCCAATTCCCCTGCTCTTACCTCAGTCCTTCTTCCCATCCTTATATACAAAGCTTTGTTCCTATTAAATTCTTCTTTTATCATTTTCTCTTTTCCATTCCTTCGTTTCACTCTCCTCCCTTCCTAGTTCCCATTCCCATTTGAACACATTGTTCTCATTTTATATTATCTATTATATATTTTCATCCTAATTTACACTTTCAGTTTTTTACACCGAACAAGCAATGCAATATTTACACGTGTTTCCATTTTATTTCACTTAGTAGTATGGTCTCAAAGTGCATCCATTTACTTAGAAATATCTCAAGCTTATTCGTCTTTATGGCTGAGTAGCAGTTCATCATATAAAAAAGAGGAAGTCTTTTTTTATACATTTCTTTGTTGATGGGCACTTGGGATGTTTCAAAATTTTAAGTATTTTAAACTGTGCAGCTGTAAACATGGATGCACATACATCACTGTGGTATGTTTATAATTCTTCTAGAAACATACCCAAAAGGGAAGTACCTGGGTGGAATGGGACGTCTAAGCCCCGTTTTGTGAGGAATCTTCTTAAGGAACTTTACAGTGGTCTTACTAGTCTGCACTTGTCTGATTTAGATTTTCAGTATTAATATTAATATCTTTGATCCATTTTGATTTAGTTTAATGCATGGCGAAAGACCTAGGCCAAGTTTTAGTCTTTGGCATGTGGAAAGCCAGTTTGTCCAGCACCGTCTATTAAAGAGGTTATCATTCTTTTAGTGAAGGTATTTGACCTCTTTGACAAACAGGAGATGGCTGAGTGTGTTTCGAGTGGTTTCTAGATCTTCTAATCTAGTCCACTGATCCTCAAGTCCGTTTCTTTTTTCTTTTTTTCTTTTTTTTC
>NW_004955404.1:37781638-37829075 GCF_000276665.1 Chinchilla lanigera
AAAAAATAATAAAAAATTTTAGAAACTACAGAATTTTGCTAATCAAGATGTGAAGAAAAAGAAAGCTGAAGAAAGTCATACTCATATATCTCATGTGTATTGATTTTAAAATTTATCACAGGATTTTTTTCTAGAAAATTTCTTTAAAAAGAAAATTCTCTCCAGGGGGCTGGGGATTTAGCTCAGCGGCAAAAGCGCCTGCCTGGCAAGCGCAAGGTCGTGAGTTCGGTTCCCGATACCGGAGAAAAGAAAATTCTCTCCAATTATGATCGTAGACCAATCAGACAACTTCCTTTTATCCTCTGATATTTTATAAAGTGTTTCTGAACTGATTTCCAAGAGGATAACATAAGAAGTATTTTTAAATCAAATATTCTTTTACAGTGTTTGCTTGTTTTTTTGTTTTAGTTTTTGTTTTTTGTTTTTTTTTTTTTTTTTCAAATTCTATGGTGTTAGTTTCATGGCTCTGTACAATCTATTGTCTACTATAATCAGTGACAAATCTCATTTTATATACCAAATATTAACCATACATTGAAATGTAACTTGGTAAACATAAGATCTAGACAAATTCAATCTATTTTTAAAATATAAAATAAAATTATCAGATTTTATGACTTTTGTCAACTGAAGAGAAGCTTCGTGCTCTGAAAAACTTCATAGAGGGGCTGGGGATTTAGCTCAGTGGCAAAAGCGCCTGCCTGGCAAGCGCAAGGTCGTGAGTTTGGTTCCCAGTACCGGAGAAAAACAAAACAAAACAAACAAACAAAAAAAAAAATTTCATAGACTGCTTTGAATTTGACTTATGTTTGAATTTTATGTAGCAAATTTTTTAGATAGTAGACTCACTGTTGTAGTCAATATTTGCAAGTGGATAGATTTAATGCAGGACACATAATTTATAGGGTTATTTTGTAATATTCATCAAAAAGTCAAATGCAGAAAAGCACAAGAGATCTGTCCATGTGCTAGAGACGTGAAGCTGAATGTATGGATCCCATGGCAATATCTTGAACATTTCCAACAGAAGACCTAGAGCCTATGGCAATGTTCCCTATGAGTCCAACTGGAGGCCTAGAGTCCACAATACTGTCTCATATATGTCTGTATCAAGGATCTTTTCTGGGATGTCCCAAAGGTCAGTGGTGGAAGCTAGAAAGTCTACGCTAGGAAGGCGAAGGATCTGCACCAGCAGGCTGAGAGATACTAGAGCCCGGGAGTGACACTGAAGGTAAGGACCAGAGGTCTCCTGAGGAGAACAGCTGCCATTCTCAGCAACAGCGAGGACCTGGGTTCCTGCCATGATGCAAACAATTGAGTTCTTATCAGGAAAACCAGTACAAGCTCTTCCAGCAACAGATGCCATCTTTTCCCACAGTTTTCCTTTTCTGCTGTTGGCAACAATCCTCAGATGGGTCTTCCACACCGAGAACCATGCTGCCTCAGTTCAGCTAGATGTTCCAAGTGGACTGTTAGTTAATACAACGCAGTCACATATTGATTCTATATAATTGCTGTTTTCAACCTTATTAAGAAACTAAATTTGGTGATCCTTTGTTAGAATGCTGAGTCTGCAAGCATAGGCAATTATTTTGATGACTTTAGAGTATGACTTCTCAGCCATGAAACTTCAACCTCACAGTAAGTACAACAGTTTTAAAAAATATATCTAAGGACTTTTCTATTTATTTATTTCCTTAAATGGAAGATGTGTTAAAATGATTCTAGTCGCACAGTTACTAAATTGTAAGGTTTTTTTGTAATTTTTATTTCAAATATGTGCCTTTCAGGGTAAGTGAGATCTTTGTAATGATAACAGAGTGGCTTCTTATGACAAAGAAAACATTTTCATATAAAATATAATAACTTGAGTCATTTATAGGAAAATAGGTTCATTTGAGGCCACAATATTAAGAGAGGTAACTTAGACACACAAGGTTAATTTTGCATGATTTCTCTTATATGAAAAACTCAATAGATCAATAAAGTACAAAATAAAATACATAATAGAAAAAAGAGAGAAAAACAGTTATTTTATCTCATTATGGACAGTGTATCTAAAAGTTTACCTTGATTTAGTATAATTTTCTGTATATTTTATATGTTTTTGGCTTATTAGTCTGGGTATTAATCTGTCTACATGATAATTAAATTTAGAAGGACTTATGAGATAAAGAAATGAATCTAATTCTGGCTAAATAAATGGAGGGGTGGAAGACAGGGGAAAAACAATTGAGATGTGTTATGTATATATACAAATTCTCTAAAATAGATGCAATCATTACATACTACAAACATGTAAGAATAAAAGTTAAAAATAACATAGATTAAAATAAATCATTTTCATCCTGTTCATGGAAACCAGGAATTTTATTTTATTGTTTGCTGCTGAATAAACTACTGATTTCAAACATTTAATTCATTTGATTAAAGACTCCTAAATCCTCTAAATTTAGTCAATTTCTAAATTGCAAACGAGTTCATCTTTAATATTGTGGCATAAACATTGGGAACATGGGCCGAATTGCTGGTCATATATTTCTAGTCTTTATCTGTTTCTTTTGAGTGTCCAGGCACTTTACAAGGAAAACTCAGTGTGGGTTGCCCCAGACCTCACACATATTATGGTGCATGTACGGTTCATATACAGTTGGTTACTATTTAATCATATTAGCTTTCTAAGATCTGAATATTTCAGAATTCCAAATGACATCTGAACCAGAGGGTATAAGAAATTGAAGGTTAGTATCAATTTCTAAATATACTTTACAGAAAAAGTCAAATGTGCTTTTAGTATTTTCAAGCTAATAAGAATAACTTTGGAAGAATTTCCTACAGCAATAAATAGAGATATTGCTTCAGAAAGAATTTCCTTTGTTTTCTCAATACCTATAGCACTTAAGAATAATAAAATCAGTGTGTAATTTAATTTTAATCACAGCCTAAAATATGAATGGCGTATTAGTTCAAATGTCACATCTCTGAAAAAGATTTCCTCAGCTCTTTGCTTTGTTCAAAGAATTCATGCTGTCTTCTCTGAGCCCTCATGCTTCCTTCATCTGTCTTATAATACCTTAATCTGTTACACTGGAAATATGTTCTATAACTGGCTTCATGTCCACTCTGTAGCCATTTCTGCATTGGAAATTGCAGGACCCTGAATAAAGACTCAATGATTTATTTAAAGATTTTTAAAACAATAGTACCTTCAAAAATGTAAATTAAAAGTATAAGTCTTTTTTTTTTTGTACCGGAAATCGAACTCAGGACCTTGCACTTGCTAGGCAGGCGGTTTGCCGCTGAGCTACATTCCTGAACTAATAACTCTTTTTGTTTTGATATCAGGACTGAACTCAGAACCTTGCACTTGCCAGGCAAGTGCTTGTGCCATTGAGCTATATCCCCGACCCTAAAAGTGTAACTCTTACTTTTGAAATACCACACTGATGTTTTAGTTTCTATATCTGTACACATATATAGACACATTTTGTGTATGTGCATATATAGATGTGAGAGAGAGAAAACATCATAATGCTAATACATGGAGCCTGAGTCAGCCTTAAAGTATTTCATAAGTCACACAGTGTTCTCTAAACTTTCACAGTGCTGCACTCTCGAGGGCAGTGTCTCCTAACCCTCCTCCCATCATCTGTAATTACGTTTTCTGAAGATTTATCATGGCTCAGAATCAGCGTACTACTAAGAAATTGGCATGACTTTTTTGGACTTTCTAGTTGGTATTAAATAACTACCACATATGTAAATTATCTTCCTTTTGGTCATTTTCTCTTTTTCTTATTTGTATATTATTAAATTATATTCTATTTTAGTGACTATTTTAGGCAATTCTTGTTCAATGAAAAATGTTGAAACACTTATTTCCTTTCCCAGTCAAGCGGATTTAGGATGTGTGTACATTTCAAGTTAAAGAGTAAAATAGACAATGCAAAATCAAAGAATTGAGTAAAATAACTGGACAAGATTTTATGAAGCAGTAGTATGAAGTTACAAGAATTAAGGATTTTGTATGAGACATGCTGAAGCAGGAATTATACCAAAGTCATAAGTTGCGGTAACATAAATACCCAGCAAACCTGGCTGAGGTGAAGAATAGATAAAGAGCATTCAATACTTGTAAGAGGAAAGTATCACTAGAGAGTGAGTTTAACTGTGGTTACTGTATTGAGTTTGTTTTATTGAACTTAGAGCATGTAAAATTTATGGCAAACATTCTATATGTTAGTCCTCTTTCTGAGGAATTGCTAATATTTTTCCCATTCTTTGCTCAGTTGCTTATTCCCTTTGCTGTGCAGAAGTTTTTTTTTAATTTGATGTTACCCCATTTATTGATTCTTGATACTAATGTGCAGTAGGAGTCCCATTCAGAATGTTCTTGCTTATTCCTGTGTCTTCAATAATTTTTCCTATTTTAATATCATATTTCAGTGTTTGTTTTAACATTTAGATCTTTCATACATTTTGATTTCAGTTTAGAACATATATGGTCAGTTTAGAACATATATGGTTTTATACTCAATTTACTGCATGTAACTATCCATATATTCCAATCACCAATTATTAAACATACTGTCTGTCTTCCAGTGTAGGTTTTGAGCCCCTTTGTCTAAGATCATACAGTGTAATGTCCCTTTTATTAGATCCCCCAAATTAAAAAAAAATGAGTAACAATTGGGGAGCTGAAGTGAATGCAAATGGACAATAACTACATGAAAAAGCATGTCCAATGCTTCTGGCCATTAGAGAACTGGAAATTAAAACAGCATTGAAATACTGTCCTACTCCAAAAAAAAGGTCATCATCAACCAGTAGCAAACACTGATAAGAATGTAAGTAAAGAGGAACTCTGTTGGTAGTAATGTAAATTAGTACAAGCACAATGGAAAACAGCATGGACATGTCTCAAAAATCTAAAACTAGAATTTCCATTTGACACAAGTACACCCCTTCTAGGTATCCTTCTGAAAGGGTTCAAGTAATTATATTTTGGGAACACTTGCATACCTACATATTTAGGTATATTTAGCAGCACAATTTATAGTAGCTAAATTTTGGAAAAGACCTCTGTGACCATCCATGGATGACAGAAACAAAATGTGGTATTTATACACAGTGGAATAGTACTTTGCCATAAAGAAAGATAAATTTGGAGTATTCTTAGGTAAGTGTATGCAAGGTGAGACCGCAATATTAAGTGAATCAAGTCAGGCAACAAGCTTAAATATCACATGGTCTCTTACATTAGAAAGTCACATAATAGATACATAAATAAAGAGGAAATTAGAAGATAAATACACTCGAAATAGGAATGTCTTTTTCAAATCTATGGGGAATAAGAGATAGGGTGAGAATAGCAGAAGTTGAGGGAAAGGGAATGGAAAAAGGAACTGAATTGAAAAATGATAAAAAGTACAGCTTTTGCAAATGGGAAGATGATGGAGAATGGGAAGGAATAAGGAGGGAGAGGACTTTAGATGAAACCATTTTCTAAAAATGACTCATTTATCCTTCTTTATGGCAGAGTAGTACTCCTTTGAATAAAGTTTAAATATTGCATTGTTTCTCTTGTGTGAGAAACCCAAACAGTAAATAAGGAGCACAGTGGAGGATAGATATTAGGGAGCAAGAAGAACATGTTGAAATGGGAAGGTGGATATGAGGGCAATGGGGAAGGAAAGGAAGGGGAAAGAGAAGAAAGAGAATGGAAGGAGGAAAATGCAAAAAAGTCTTTTGTAAATAGGGAGGACAAGAATGGTTGAAGGGAGGGGAGAAGAACGGAAAACAATGAATTAAGATATATTATGTACAGGTACTATCTCCCTATGATGAACGGCATCAACCACAAACACACTCAGCCACTTAATCTTTGATAAATGGGCCAAACAAACTCACTGGAAGAACGGTAGCCTCTTTAATAAATGGTGCTGGAAAAATTGGCTTGCTACCTGCCAAAGACTGAAAATAGACCCAAGTCTATCACCATGCACCAAAGTCAATTCAAAATGGATCACAGACCTCAATATTAAAACAGAAACACTAAATCTATTGGAAGAGAAAGTAGGTAAAAACCTTGAAGACATAGGGGTAGGCAGAGAGTTTATGAACAAAAACCAAATTGCACCTGAAACACTTCAAAGAATCAACAACTGGGATCTCATCCTACTGAAAAGTTTCTGCACATATAAAGAAATCACAAGCAGAGTAAAAAGAAAACTCACAAATTTAGAAAAAATTTTAACTGACTGTCCCTCAGACAAAGAGCTTCTATCTAGAACATATAAAGAATTAAAAAATATCAGCCCACCCAAATTCAAAGACCCAATCCAAAAATGGGCAGCTGAGATAAATACACACTTCTCAGATAAGGAAATACAAATGGCAAATAAATACATGAGAAAATGTTCAACATCATTAGTCATTTGAGAAATGCAAATTAAAACAATATTGAGATTCCACCTTACCCCAGTAAGAATGGCTAGCATTAAGAAATCAACCAACAACAAATTCCGATGAGGCTGTGGAGAAATAGGAACCCTTCTCCACTGCTGGTGGGAATGCAGACTGGTGAAACCACTGTGGAAATCAGTTTGAAGAATCCTCCAAAAACTAGGTCTAGAGGTCCCATTCAACCCAGCTATTCCCCTGCTGGGTATTATTCTCAGAAGATCTAAAAACATCATATCACAGCAATATATGTGCACCTATGTTCATAGCAGCACAATCTGTAATTGCCAAATTGTGGAAGCAACACAAATGTCCATCCACCGAGGACTGGATAAGAAAATTGTGGTACTTTTTTATAATAGAATATTACTGAACTATAAAGAAAGATAAACTCAAGGCCTTTATAGGTAAATGGTCACAACTAGAGTCCATACTCATAAGTGAAATAAATCAGACCTGCATGTGCAAGCACAGCATTGTTTCACTAGTGTATAACCTGAAAGAGTTAATTTAATCTAGGAGGTATGATAGACATAGTGAAATGATAGGAAAACACTCAAGGGTAAAGGGCAACTGGGGTGTGGGAAAAGAGAAGGGAAAAAACGAGAAATTTTGTATGTATGTATATACAGGATAGCTAACATAGTTGTTCTGTCTTCTATGTGTTTGCTGAAAGAAACTGTCAATGAGTCCTTGATTGATCAATATTGCATGTCTCTATCTGATTTCATGAGAAACCACTTTGAAGATATCAGTATGTAATACAACAAGCATTGTTAATTTCCTACCACATTGTTTGTAACTCCATATTGTCTGTACTGTTCTTTTGCTATTTTCTAAAAGGCTGTCTGTCTGTTAATATTTTCCTCCTTTTATTTTTAAAATTTAAAATAATGTATGACAAATATGCACTAATCAAAAATAAGGTTAAAAACTTTAAAATTCAAGAAAAAAGGAAGGAGAGGAGGAGTAGGCAATGAAAAATTGTAATGACATGAGAATTATACATGTGAAAATTTACTAAAAGTTATCCATTTTATTTCTACTTTCCATTTATTATGAAACAAATTGTTTATTAAAATGTTTATCTATGAAACATTTCAGCCATTTGTATCTTTTAATAAAATGTTACTTAAAATAGATATTTGAGTAGCTTTAAACTTGTCACTATGTACCATAGATAAAAATATTTTAGAAGATATATGATATGGACTACTTATGAATATATCTAAGTATTTTAATTTGGGAGATGCAAGTTATTTCTACATGGACTCAGTGTTTTTACATTACTAAAGCAGAAGCAATGGCATTACTTTAAAATTATGTAAATAATCCAGTTTTATATTTCAGTTATATTTGCATTTTTGTAGTATTAATTATGATGAAAGCACTTGTTTTAAGTTAATCCTAGACTCCAATTACAGTTTTTCCAGATAACATAATAAATACTTTTTAACAAGCAGCATGTCAAATCTTACTCATACTTTTTAATGTAACCATTACACTTATTATGTAGCAAAAATCATTTCCTTATTTTTCTGTTCTGTATGTATTGACATATTGACAAACAAAACTGTCGTTTTCTAAAAAGTTTACCACCAAATTATCTTGAAAAGGATTGCTTGTCTAATTTCTCACTTATGACACATTACTTAAAGATTTTAGAATCCTGATTTAAAGATTTTATGATAAACATATTGAAAGAATAATGTGACTGATGTTTTCCCCTCAAAAAAAAACTGTGACAGTATTCAAGGACATTTTTAAAAAGCAGAATATGGGAACTTAATATTACTGAATCCTGCTGAAGGTTTAACTTTGTAATTTTTATTACTGCATAGAATAATGATGGAAAGCGTAGCATATCCGGTGGAATACATTATAGCAGCAATTGCAAAGGGCTGTGAAACATGTGAAAGTTATTTTCTAGCCTCAGGATTACAATGGATAATGCATCTGACCCTCTCAACACAGTAGACTTACTATCCCCAGAGAACACTTTCACTGGCTGTTAATCTCTGCCTAAGTAGTAACCTGTGCACCAGTATAATAAAGATCAAGTTGGTTAAAGTATCTCTGGTCCTAGTTTAATGCATAAATACTTCTGGCAACAGAGATAAAACCAGAAAATACCCTGAGGTATCCAAAGAACTGCAGACTAAAGATAAAATTATTCAGCTGAAAGGAACTGCTGAGTTTAAGGCCAATAGAGAAATTTTATCAGTTTATCCTGAAATAAATTGAAAAAAATATAGTGTTTCGAATAATGTATTGTAGAAGATGAAGTGCTTAACTTGTGGTTATGGGTGTATCTGTCTGTGAATGTATTCCTGTATTGTTCACTGTAAATTGAAAGTAAATGATCAATCCTTAAGAGATATAACTGCACTTCTTCATAAGCACCTTGTAAGAACATTGTTGTTTACAATGAATTCAGTGTTCAAAAATACTTCTAGCTTTCAGAAAACCAACCACTGTTAAGGAAAAATTAGGCTTATTGACATATACCATGCTGTAAAAACAGATGTCAGGTTTCAGTTTATTCCATGTAGAACATCAGAGTTTAGTTATGCTACCATAATTATTATCAGAAAGTGAATGGCTTAATCTTAAATTCAATAAAATTACTTAATCACTTTGGAGTACAAAGTAATCAATAAATCAAAGACTTGATCTAGGAATATACTTAATATTCTTCTTGCTCTGTTAATTAATATTATCTTTTCCTGCCATTTGAATTTAGCCAGGCTGATAAATTTATCATCCCAAAGTAGAGAAGCTGTAGGTAAACCTACCTCTAATAATGATGCATTTTTAGAGGTTCATACTTTTCTATCTCTCAAATAATTTATCTTTTATGTGAATGAATATATAAAGTACAAGTGTGTAAAAGAGATGCTTTTCATTCCCATTTTGCAGATCAGAATATAATGAATAAGAAATGATACTTGAAATATCCTCAAGTTTCAAGAGTTCACCAATATAATAAAACTAATAAGATTCTTACTGTGTTGCACTTCCAGTTAAAATGTCTAAGAGGAAATGGTTCATTGTTCATATAATTAGTATGCTTTCCTGTAATAAGTATATTTTTATCAACAGGATGATTTAGAAACCTAAACTCATGCTGTTTTGCACTCTGCAATGATTATCTAATCAAACAATTTGAGAGGAAAATTATAACCAGCTTTCCACTTACATTTAAAAACTATTCAACAGTTTTACAGGCTGTAAGTAAACTCCATTTTATTTTGTCTTTTTGATTGTATTACATGTATGTAATTGTCTTGAAGTCAATCAGCCTCACAGAAATGTGCATCAGTGTTGTAATAGATGTGAAACTGCTAGGAGACCTAGACAGACTTTTCTTCAGATGTTACCAAGAGGAGTAAGCACGCTCCCAGGGCTGCCCCCAGATGCTCTCAGATTCCTTTTTCTATTTCTGTGTAGTCTCCTCTAAATTTGGACTATGCATGTCTATTTCCAGACTCCAAATCATTGTAAAGAAGAGCCCCTCAGTCTTTTGAACATCTTTTGCATCCCAGGCTGGAAGGACCTGGTTGTTTCTGTCCTAAAAACATGAGACTATGAAAGCCAGCTCCCTTGCTTCAGTGCAAAACAGCTATAGTGGATAAAGTTCCCTTTCTGAAATGACACTGTGATCAGGCTTATTGTATCTTAACTGTGGTTTCATTGTATCTTAACTCTTTCTGATTCTTGACAAGCATTGTCTGCTCTTACCAGATTCTTGTAAGATGTCACTTGAACATTCATCTTCACCTCAGGACCTATTTCTGGGCATTCGGCCTAAAATAAAAGAAAATTCTAACAACTTCACTGTCACTGGTAGGCTAAAGACTTGTCCCTAAATTTGGAAATGTTCTTCCTGGAAATTGCCCAGGACACCTTGAAAAATTATCTTTTTTGATTCTCTGTTGCTTTATGAATTAAAGGCAACATAATCACTTTAAGGAAAAGTGTACTTTCAAAGGAGTTAATACATTTTATTTTTTATAGTCAAGTTTCACTGACTTGGCAGTTATTTTACCCAAATTGAATCTAATATATTTGGTTTTAAATATAATATTATTTTCTTTCTATCTTTCTTTCTTTCTTTTATTTTTTATTTTTTATTTTGTTTTGGTTAAGATAGTATGGAATCATTCTAAAAAGAAAAGCTAATGACATAGAGTTTCACACAAATGCATAACCCTATTCAATATTTCAATTGGAGGCACTTAAACAACACAGACATAGTAATTGGTAATTTGAGCTAGCTAAATCATGCAAACTCTTAAAGAACAAAATCTTCCCCAGAATGACTTGGACAATATATTATTATCCATGCAGATTCATTGAATTGAGGACTCTTGCTTTTACTTATACTTTAAGGACATTTTATGTTTTAAAGTTAAAATAGGGGCTGGGGATTTAGCTCAGTGGCAAAAAGCGCCTGCCTGGCAAGCGCAAGGTCGTGAGTTCGGTTCCCGGTACCGGAGAAAAAACAAAAAACAAAAACAAACAAACAAACAAAAAAAAAACAATAAAGTTAAAATAACTTTTTCTCATTATTTACCTAGTAATTTCTAAAAAGTTAAGTAATATCATGCATGCTACTATGGATTTGATTTCTAAATCCCATTTTGCTTCATTTGTGTTAAAATTCAAATGATATAAACAAAGCAATTCTGTTAATAATATTCAGATAAATGAATGTAAATCAAAGAGTTACATCCCCTTCTTGCTATAAGGGAAACTTCACATCTGCAACAAGTATCTTGGCATCATAAACTGTGCATGGTGCAGAGTGTTTTAAAAGGCACAAACTTGAATACTAATCCAAGCCCTGTACCTCAGTTATGAAATTTGATCTACATCATGACTGAGAGCTTTCCAGTTCTCTATTTTGTTCACCCATTTAGAGATGAAACCTTCACGTTCTCTGTTCTGAAATGCAATTTTATCTCTAACCCCTGTTATAGTTTTGATCTAAATTACTGTTCCAAAGGTTCATATGCGCATAGAGTTTTGGAATAGTGATTAGAACATGAGTGCTTTATCGTCATCAGTGACTTAACCCATTGGTCGACACAAAATTTGGTGGCTTTGTTGGGAGGTAACAGAAATTTAGACGGTAGAAGTTAATTGAAGGCAATCATCTCAGTTACTTTGCTTACACTGCTGGGACAAAATACCCAAAGCCTAAAATTTGGGAAGGGAAGGTTTATTTAGCTCACAGTTTGTGGAGGTTTCAGTCCATTATCAGCTGGCTCTAAGGCAGGGTGGCACGGCACAGAGGCAACTGTCCAAGGTGGCAGAAGACAGCAAAAGCAGCAAGAGCACAAAGGGAGAAGCAAGCCTCTTTTTCTCCCTTATATACCAGCTATCCATCCATGCCCACACCATCTGTGACCTCCTCTTCCATAAGTTGTGGATGTTTACAAAGTAAGGACCCTGGCCCCCTGCTGGATCACTTAGTTGAAGTTTTAAACTTTTCAAGTTGATACAGTGAATGACAGCCTAGAGCAGTTAGGGCATGTTCTTTTCACCCCAGGGTGTAGAACTGCTGAGTTACTTAATTAAGCTTCCAGACTCCTCAAGTTGACACAACATATCAACCATAGCAGGAATAAATCATGGGGGTGCAGCCTTGGGGATTATATCTTGTCCCTAGACTCTTCTTCTCTGCTTCTTCTCATTTCTCACTGCTTCTTGTCTGCCATGAGAGGAAAAGCTTTGCTCCACAATCACCTTTTGCCATGGTGTTTCTGCCTAAAAGCAGTGGATCTTGCTGAACAGTGACTAGAACCTCCAAAACACAGCCATAATAAAATTTTCCTTCTTTAAATTGTTGTTCTCAAGTACTTTATCACACCAATGGAAATCTAATATGTTTAAATTTCTAGTCTGTGGAACCTTGCATTATTGTTTCCACAAATTTTGTGGAAAAGATAGTGTAAGAAAAATACTGACTAGTTCAGATTTATGTAATAAGATTGAGAAGGATTTTATACAATTTATAAAATTTTGTGTGAAGCACTATTCTAAATGCCATGAGTACAGAATTATTAAAAACTCTCAATAATTCCTTAGAGATCCTACCTAGAACACAATGTTTCATCAGAGATAATAATCTATAAGATAATATTGAACTAAAGATACAAGTTTTATAAAGCTATGTAGAAGCTAAGAGGGAACAAATCACATAAAATGTGCCATGAATTAGAAATCACAAGCTTAAAGAATGAGGCATTGAGCCAAGTTATGAAAAAGTGGGGAATAATGGCTGTGAATATCTGGAGGAAATTTAAAAACACAAGCATATGCCTTTCTGTGCCTAGAAAGTTGGAGGGACATCAAAGAGGCTACGTGAGTTATCTGAATAATGCAGGAGGTAAAGAGTTGTCTGAGTTACTGTAGATATCATGCTTTATACTATCTACGAGTTGGAAAATAACTGAGATTTGTGAGAGAAGAAGTAATAGGATGATAGTGTTATTCTACTTGATGTTGGTGATGAGAATAAATTTTAAGTGCAGTAGAAGTACTGAGCTCTGATAGGAGGAAGATAGATCATAGTGGTTTAGATCAGGGGTGGTGGTGGAAGTGAAAAGAGGAAAATACAGTTGTCTCAGCATATATATCAGGAAAGATAAGAGATGTGTAAAAACATTAGACTTGTGACATGAGAAAAGAAAAAACTTGGTTTTTGTTTTGTTTTTGAACCTGGAATCGAACTCAGGATCTTGCACTTGCCAGGCAGGCACTGTCCTGCAGAGCAATATCCTTGGCCTGAAGAGGAAGTTTAAGAAAACAATTACTTAAACAATTTTAAAATGTGATGACATTATGCAGAATTAAAAGCTGTGAAAAAGACAGGATTAGAGCGGAACCAAGTAGTTCAGTTTTAGAAATGTCATTAATATGCTCATTTTACTTTGAAATGGATGTGTCAAGCAGTTGCATGTGACTATAAAAGTAAGGACAGAGAATTAGGTAAATATGCATACATGCTAGCATCACTGTATACCAATAATGGAATTCATGATACTAGAAAAAGTATATGTAGAGAGCAAAAGGAACCATTTAAAGACTAATCTCTTGATTCTGAAGGCTTAAATCTTTCTACAGTTTTCTTTTTTCTTTTTTTTTTTTTCTTTCTTTTTGGGAGGCGGGTACCAGGAATTGAATTCAGGACCTTACGCTTGCCAGGCAGGCACTTGTGCCGCTGAGAGATACCACTGGCCCTTAAATCTTTCTAGATGGAAATATGAAATGGACAAAACATACTGAAAAAATGTCCAATTTGGGAGGAAAAAACCATGATATTTTTCCAGAGGCTAAAAAAATGCTTCAAACTGCCAAAAACAATTTAAAAGGGGAATGAAAAGCATCAAATCTTGATTTTAAATCATGTAAGATGATATATCATTATTGACTACTGATTTCAGCATTTTTTAAGTCAGATTTTATAAGTAGTTCCAGTGGAGTGAAATGCTCAGAGTGGGACGTGGACAACTGGAAATATTAGGCCACATTTTCAGAGTTTGTGACAAAGTCAGCTTCATGGCTGTACAGCCCACATTTTATACTTCCGAAAATTTAACAATTGAACTTCCTGGCCTTTTCAATATTGGCAGAAACCCAAGACTACTGTATCACAAATGAAAGATAATTTATTAGAGCAATAGCAGTACCCAGAGTTCCAGCACTTTTATATATATCTTCTGAGTCCTGACTTACACATGTGGTTGTGTGATAGGAGAATAAACCCGAGTTGAGGGAACCTAAGTATTTTATAAGGGCTGTAAGGAAGTTTTACCTTCTCTCTGGCAGGAGATACAATCTCTGTTGTCTGTTTTTGATTCTTATCCAACTATCCTTGTAAATATTATCTTGAACAAATAACAACTGGCACCTCACTTTACAAGATGCATCCAAATGTAATAAATTATGGAGACCTACCTACAATAATTACTAGAAAAATTTCTTAATGGAAAAATAAACAGTATCCTTGCATGTCAATGAAAATGATTCAATGTAGAGATTAATCTATAATGCAGAAAAGAGAATGTAATATTTAGAGCAAAATGTACAAATGCATAGTTTAGCCTTAAAAAACTTATACTATGTGAATAAATAAATGATGCAGGGTGATAGCAATGAAGGCCGATAGCATATATTCATTTTCTGGTAGGGGGACAAAGGTAAGACTGGGTACTTATGGGATTTCCCTTCTGATTTTTCCTGCTTTCTCAACCAAGCTAGCTGAAAATGAGAACAGAACATAAGCCATAAGATATTTTGAAGAGAAATATGAAAGCATTATCTACTCTATGTAGGAATATAAACTTAGATAACCTAAAAGTATTTAGCACAGATAAATCTATGGCTGAGAAAACTGTGTGAAATATCATCCATTTTCTTCCTGGAACTTTTGCACCTCTACCACATTATTTCAATACACAGATTCTATTTTTTCTTTAGTCTTCCAATTGGTTACCACACTAGAAAGCACAGAAGAGTACTGGAGAGACCAAAGAAAGCTAAAAGATCTGCTTCTAATACATTTGCTTCTTCTTCTTCTTCTTCTTCTTTTTTTTTTTTTTTTTTATACTGGGAATCGAACTCAGGAACTTATGCTTGCCAGAGAGGAGCTGTGTCTCTGAGCTATCTCCCGGGTCTCAAGGTCTATTTCTGAGTATTTCTTTTAAGTGACTTTAGCTGGCTTGCCTCTTAAGAGAAATTGAGCACTTCTCTTAAAATACTCTTTTATTCATTAAGTTTCCATTAGTACTTCCTTGCTTTAGACTTTTTAGGAAGAGGGACACAAAATTTGCTTCAAACACTTGTACACTTCATAAATTTGTGGTTACATTATGTAGTGTATTAACCTCTGAATTAGTTTCTTTTATGCCTTACGTGAACATGGGCTTTATTAATTGTTACAGTCTAATGGCTACATTTAATCTTAACTTGGCATTTTGTTTGGAGCAAGTGAAACTATAGAGATTCTTTAAAGGATGAGTGCAGTTGTACTAGACTCAGTTGGCCCCTCCACCTTCCAATCCATATCTCAATGATGTCAATTTGACATACTCACTGGTAATTTCCACTCTTTCTAGTTTGCTATACATGTCCAAACATGTCATGTCCTCCAGAGACAACTCCACCCAACTCACCACTGGATCAGTGTCAAGGGCAACAGTTTACCTAAAATCCTTTAAAAAGATGAGTATTTTTATGAACTTCTTTCTGTCACTATCAAACTCATAACAGTTTCCTTTGACACTATTTTTCTTGTGTATCCCAAGCATGCATCCTTCTTCTTAGAACTTTCAAAGACAATATTTTACCACATTTGATTTTTAACATCTAGTATTATAATTGCCTTTTCATCATTGATTTTTATTTGTACATATTTGCAGTACATAATGATTACATTCACTATAGAGGACTGGTGCATACACACAGTACACTTCTTTTTTCACCTTTCCTCCAACTCTATTTTATTTTTCCAGCATCAAATTCATTTATTTATCTTCTAAGACAATTATCATGTATACAGATCAAAAACCAAACTAATAAGCTAACATACAAAATGTGTAAGACAATTGGACTAAGTTAAAGTACACTTTTAGATACTTTCTCTCCACTGGATTACTATGCCTTTTATCCTATCTCTTTTCTCTCTATGTGTTATCTCTCTCTCACATATACATGTTGTTTGATCAACTTGATTATTATATTGTTTGATCAATTTTATATTATTTGATCTCCTTTCTCCATATATATATGAAAGATTACTATAATATATAGATATATGTATACATCAAAACAGGCAATATTTAAACTTGTGTATCTGAGTTACTTAACATTATGATTTCAAAATGTATACATTTTCCTACAAATGACTCAAATTTATCCTTTTTCATACTAGAGTAGTAATCAATTTGTATAAATACCACATTTTCTTTTTTCTATTTTAAAGAGAAAAAAAACAATAAAATGATACAAAATTTCAAAATAAGATGCTTAGGAAATTAGCAATGGTTATTATATTGCATATTGTTATCTTCAGAGTAGCTGCTCAGATTGCCAGCTATAGGCATTCAAAACTGATCAAGCAATATAAGAAAGTGTTTCTTTCAATGAACTCATAGAAATTAATAATACAATTATCTTAGTTATCTTGTGTATATAGTCTTTCCCCTTCCTTCTTTTCTCCTTTCCCCCAACCCAGCCATTCTTTCCTTTTGAGCAATTTCTTTCCCTTTCACAGTATCTATTGTGCCTTTTGGATCTTATGTACTCTTTCAGTTTCTTACACTAGTGAGACAATATGTTTACACATGTGAATTTAGTTTATTTCACTTATGAATGTGGTCTCTATTTGCATCCATTTAGCTATAAAAGCCATGAGTTTATCTTTCTTTTTAGCTGAGTAGTACTCAATTGTATAAAAAAAACATCTTTTTTATCCTTTCCAAATATCACATTTTCTTTATCCATTCTTCCTTTCATGGACATATAGGCTGTTTCAAGAATTAGATATTATGGGGACTGGGGATTTAGCTCAGCGGCAAAAGCACCTGCCTGGCATGCGCAACGTCGTGAGTTTAGTTCCCGGTACCGGAGAAAAACCAAAAAAAAAAAAAAAAGAATTAGATATTATGACTTGCCATGGGTATGTATGCATGCATCACTATAATAGTATGCTTTAATTCTCTGGGGAAGATAATCATGAGGAGAAGAGCTGGGTCAAATGGATTTGCTATTTTCATGTTTTTGAGAAATCACCATTCTGATTTCTACAGTGTTGTATCAGTTTACAATTCCACCAACAATGGAGAAGTGTTCCTTTTATGTGCTGGTCTATTAGTTTGGTGTTCAATCCGTATGTATGAAAATTAATAACATTTTATAAGATAAATGCTACACCAGCATTTGCTATTGGTTGATATTTGACACATTATTAGTTTTTCATCTTTTATTTTCAACTTCATCTTTGTAGTTATTCATTCATCTTCTTCCTCCAGCACTGTAACTGGAAGACATGCTAGATTTCAAACTCAGGATGCCTTTGGTTTGATTCTTGCCGTGTCTCTTAATTGTGCACATTACTCAGCTTCCTGAACATTTTCTCCTCACCCATAATAATGCATAGTACTTTCATTTAAGAAATTTTATAAAGATGGAAAATGATCATTTCTATAAGGTATTATTATCAAACAATAACTTGATGCATTTTAATTTTTTTCTCATTTCTTTTCAAATTGATCTATGTGCTTAAACTTTTGCCAGCAGTATAATTTCAGAATATTATTTACAACATTCAGCATATTTTTACAAGTATTATAAATATATTGTCAAAAAGAATTCAGAAAAATGTTAAGAGGAACAATGTTTTACTTAAAATACCTTATCATTTTTGTTACTACAGTATAAATCCCTCTGTATGGACTAGTGAGATAGGAATCAGGGAATATTGTTACAACTATATAAGCATTTAAAGATAGTGGATATTTTTAACTTCAAACAAGTACAGAGTTCCATTCAGTTAAGTAGAATTCTTTTTGATGAGATAAAAATGAAAGTATTATCAAAGATTCAATGAAAATATGATTTCATATTTAAGAAGAAATATTTTGAGATACATCTGTTAAAGCAGCAATAAAAATTCATATTTTTCTCTTTCAGTATTTAAAATATCACGTCATGGTTGCTTGTTAATATTGGCTATGCCAGATCATCCTTCCAGACAAACACCAGCTGAGTTTTTTCTGAGAGAGCATAATGATGCAAGTCTTGACTTCACAAGGCACTAGAATTCACCCTGTATGAGGAAATGAAATTCCTGAAGTACTGGAAAGAGAATGCCAAGAAGTTTTACCTTAGTTTTCACAACTCAAAAAATAATTTAAATGAATAATTCCATTTATTACTGAAACACAAAAAGATGAGCTCAAGAAAGACTGACCTGCATGGATTGCATGTATAAATCTAAGCTGTGTGCTGGGGTGGTAAGTTTTTATGTCAGGCTGTACTTTTATTCAGCAATGTTTCTAGTGGGGAAGCTTTTCATATCACAACTCTCTAAAAGATTAAAGTTTTTGTATTCTTCAAATAAAATGGCTAATGATGCTGTAAAGTTGGTAGTCTTTGATATTTTTACAAAGATTAAGAAAATATTCATAAAATGAAATATAAAGTATAGATTCAGGCAATATTGGTTTCCTACAAACTTTGCAGTTCTATTCAGGATGCAAGTATTAGCAATCATCGGAATTTTTAAGAAAAACATAAAAAAGTTTATATTATACTGGACTGAATTTCTTATAATATTTTAGTGCTAATCACTCAAAAACACTGAAAAGGTGGAAATACACAGTGAATAAATAAATAAAACAAGTTTTATTTCTTATTTTCAAACAGAATAACCTTTTTTGTATGTAAGAATCAGGACTTATAAATTAATGTGGTGAGGACTTTATCACACCAGAAAGTGATTGTCTCCCTATTAAAAATCAATTTATTTTCAGGTTTTTTTTCTTTTCAGATGGGGTCTCACTGTGCAGTTTAGGCTGCCTTTGAATTCATTATGTCGTCCAGCCTGGCCTCAGATTCATGCTGATCATTCTACTTTGGCCTCTCCTGTGGCAGGATTTCAGGCATGCACCACCACACCCCACCAGGGTTATTTTCATTTCTTATACTGTGAAAGCCCCGTCTTGTTTCCAGGGGTACTTGATATTTAAGTAGATAAATTTTGGCTTCCTAAAGTTTCAAGGAAAGCATATATTCTATGGTTAAATTGTATTTATAAAAGTATTAAATAGTGGATGTTATACGCAATTTTATAATTTTAAGCATTGTATCACTCTGGTTTTGAAGATGTACATGCTATTGAAAGTTTTACTTAATTTATTTATAAAATTCAAGAAGCAATTGATATTATCTCCAAAGATATTGCTACTTAAAACGATTAAAAAACAGAGATCTGCTTCGTATAAAGAAACTTTACATTTTTAAATATAGAATATAAAAATGGTATTAATTTTGGAGCATAGTGCAAATACAAATTCTTCTTATTTGTAGACAATTTTTAACCAAAAAATCACAGTCTAGTGAAGATATCACATGATAACCATTACCCTTAAGTTTGGGACTTTCTTAAATCAATGTAGTGAAACACAAGTTATTGTATATTATTAGAATTTTATTGAAGAACAGAGGAACATAAGCACATGAAAATAAACTTTCAAAAATATATCTCATATATGTCATTGTATTATTGTATAAATGTCATCAGTACTTATAACGTTGGTAAAAATGTCTACACTGACCAGTAAATTACCACATGTTCAATAAATACATGAAATGTGTTAAAGACATATTTAATTTTCTAGAAACGAGTTAGATTCTCTATTCTCTATGCAAATTCCCTCAAAGTTCCAAACACATTACATGAAAATAACATTCATAAATTTTCATTATCATTTTGATAAGGCTCTATTCAAAAATTCAGTGAGTTCCTATTAGTCATTTATGTTTCAATAGTTTTATTGTTTTATTTCTTTTTGCTATGTAATGTTATTTTATAATACAGTGATTTAAGCCATATTAATAAAAAAATGAGTCTCTTAGTTAATTAGATGTTGGATATTTTAATTAATGATCAGAGAAAAAACTTAAAATATTGACAAAATATTTTTTATAAACAACCATCTATCAAATAACTGAAGTATCAGGTTGTGGACATACATAAATACATCCATACATTTATTATATCAAATTTCCTGAATACAATGTGTCCATGCACCCTTTTCTCTAAAACCAAGGAATGTCAAAAGAAACAGGCCAAGTTTTCCTTCCAAGGAATATTTGGCAGTGCCTGGAAATACTTTTGATTATTATAACTGAAGGAAAAGGAGATGCTACCAAAATGTAGGCGTAGAGTTCAACTAAATGTCAAACAACAAACAAGCTATCACCCACATAAAAATCTACATGCCCCAACATGGTAAATGTGCTGAGCTTAGAAACTGCTGTTATAACAAGGAGGCCTCAGTTTTGCTCTTCTGTTCAGGAAGAAGTTTTGTTCAGTGAGAACTTATGTAAAATTCAAATCATTTCTAGTTTAGGATACACATATATGAGATTTTTTTAATGTACAATTTTAGCACCACATTTGCTTTTGCAGACACACTGGAAAACTTTTTGAATAAACTGTTGAATAAAATCTAGCAAAATATGTCAAAAATATTATGGACTTCTTATGCTTTGTGATAAAACACTATATTTCTAAGAATTGATGTTAAGAAAATAATTTAAAAATTGCAAAGAAACATATTACACATGTTTTATATTTTCATATTTTGTTTGTGACATGCTTTCACTATTTTTAATCCAGGTAGACCTTAAAGTCTTTGTGGCTCAAGCTGACATCATAATCTTCCTGCCTTAGTTTCCTGAATACTCGGATTATAGGGGTTTGTTACCAAGCCAAGCTAATATGTTTAAAATAATTTAAATGTTCTAAGGATATGTAAAATCATTAAGAATATTAAAATAATTTAAATATTCAAAAAATTCAATAACAAAAAAAAATTAACTTGAAAATATTCCTATATGGCAAAATTTAAAGGAAGAAAACACCCCTATTCTCTGAGGTTCAATAACTGAGTCTATAACTACAATGAAAACAGAAGTACTTTTAAAGTTAATTTCATTGGCATACATTAGATATACACACTGATCACATTCATCATAGGGAATTTGCAACTGTACACAATATGTCTTGATTCTTCTATTATCCTCAATCCCCTAAATTACCTTCAACACTTTTCCTGTCCTTGTTTACAAAAGCTTTGTTTCCATGTTTTTCTTTCCATTCCTTTTTTTCTTTTCTGTTCCTTTTTTCCCCCCTTCTCCCTTCCCTTGTTCTCCATCCCATTTGAAATGTTCTTCCTATTTCCCAGTATCTATTATACGCTTTGGTCTTTATTTACACTTTCAGTTTCTCACAGAAGAGAATGTAATACTTAAACATATGTTTCCAATTTATTTCAATTAAGAATATAGTCTCAAGGTGCGTGCATTTACCTACAAATATCTCAAGTTTATCCTTCTTTATGGGAGAGTAGCACTTCCTTGTATTAAAAAAAAAATCATTTTCTGTATCCATTCATCCTCTGATGGGCATTTGGGCTGTTTGCGAGATTTAGCTATTACAAATTGTGCTATTATAAACATGGAGTGCATATATTGCTGCGCTATGATGCTTTTAACTCTCCAGAAGATACCAGGTAGAGGAGTATCTGCATCAAATGGAAGCTGTAGTTTTAGTTCTTTGAGGACTCTCCACACTGACTTCCAATAGCAGTGACACCAATCTACATTCCCATCAATAGTGAAGTTTTCCTTCTTCCCCACAGCCTCGCCAACATTTGTTATTGGGTGATTTCTTGATAGTAGCCATTCTTTCTGGAGTGAGGTAGAATCTCAGCATTGTTTTTATTTGCATCTCTCCAATTACTAGTGATGCTGAATATTTTTTATATATTTATTTTCTGTTTGTACTTCTTCTGTAAGGTGTCTACTCATTTTAGATGCCCATTTTTGGATTAAGACTTTAAATTTAGGGTGCTCATTTTTCTGAGTTCTTTACATATTCTAGATATTAGTCCTTTCCCTGATGAATAGCTGACAGAAATTTTTTCCCCATTCCATAGCTTGTCCCTTCACATTGACAACAGGAATAAGAACAAGGCAAAGGCATAAATTCAGACCATGAAGCTTTATGGAGGAAAAAGGGAAAGGCCAAATGTGGTGAGAGTTGGTGTTTATCTACCACATTCATAGGGACAAAGGAAGGATAAATTATTTTAGGAAACAAAACTGTGCCCTTGCAGAATATAGGGGAGTTTTGCTAATCGAGACAAAATGTGTCTGAGAATAGAGTTGACTTTGGTCTCTTCCACTGTGATGAGAATTGACCCTCTTTGGTTTATGAGTTTCCATAAAAGTACTGATGACAACAGTTACTCTTGGAGGATACATCTTTATGCAAATAAGTGGTATCCAGAGAAAGACTATGCATTTGCTGTTTTTCAAGTGTGTTCATTTCAAAATAATCAAAATATCATCATGACATACACAAAATTTCTTCAATACCATCTGAATCTTCAAGACTTTAGAAACAAGTCACTCTTTGCAAAAAATATTTTCACATTGTGGGTAGAATGAGTAGAAATAAAAATGCCATTTGAAGAGCTTGAAAAAAGCAGTATAACAGATATAAGCTGGTACTCTTGTGTATTATGCACATGCATAGTGCCATATGGTATCCTTGGCCCTGAATTTTTTTCACCAAAAGTTAAGAAGCATACAATAAAAATAAATATTTAAATGTTTATAGTATGATTTTTACATAGTTTCTCTAAGAATTTTCTGATAAAGTAAACACTGTATCTATTAGTACTTTCCAGACTTATGTAGTAAAGAATCTTTTGTTCACAGGAAACCTCATGGTAGTAATGTGCTTTAAAATATACTTTGTAGGATTTTCAAGAGGTATGTAGTAATAGTTTGGCCACTATGCCAACAAATTTGTAGTAATAACACTATACTTTCTCAGACATGTGAAACAGAAATTGTATATTCAAGAATGCATTATCTAACTAACTTGAAGAATTCAGAATGTTGAATTTTTGTCATTTGATATGATAAATTAAAGATATATACATATTAGAGCGGTATATATATTACAGCGGGACAGTTGGCTAAAATTTTTCTCAATTTGTGGGTATAGAAAAATAATATTAATTTTTAAGTAAATGCTACTGTTCAGTGATCTGTTTGTTAAAATTGTACAATTTCCTGTGAGAGAATATTCTGTGTGGAAGGAGGCTACTGTGGTTCTCATTTTCTTATAAATATAATTACTAATTACACAGGGTGCAAAACTGGGATATTCTCCTTTCAATTTTATTGCTATTCACTGCTATTTAGAAATATAATAATTAACAAAGAATCCTGAGAACAGAATAAAAGAATAATGATAGTAAAAGGATAATCTGATGAGGATAATAAAATGATGAGGGTAATAAAAAGGATGAAGATAAAATAGATACCACGCTTGGGTCCGTGAGAGAGTTTGAACCTCAGCACTGGCTGTAGGAAGCTTTGGCTAAGTCACTTAATCACCTGGTTTTCTCTTTTTTTGAACCACAAGTATAAAATCTATCACAATAACTTGTTTTTAGAAACTGTGATTATAATTTATGGAAAATATGTACAATTATAGAAACATATATTATTTCCCCAGGGAGAAACTATTTAAAATTCACTAATGCCTTGTTCACAGTGACTTCTTAGAACATAATTACCACAGGTAATATGAAACGACTGTATATTAAAATCTCCACATAATTGAAACTTAAAATGTCCTTTAAGAACACTTTACTATGCTTGTTTTAAAGAGTAAGCTTTTAAAAATTCTCTAATTTGGGATAGGGATGACAAATTAAAGATCTACCTTTTGGACTAAAAGCAGGGAATTTTATTGAAAGACTGTCTTGATGCCAGTTCCAGCTGTGGAGGTTTACTTCAGATTTGGCAGCGGGAGGAAGAGACAGAGTCCTGGGAAAGTCTGCACATGCCTTTATTCTCAGCTGCTCAGTTCAGCCAGCAGCACACCAGCTGCGGTCCTGGCCCCCGCCCACCACTGCAGCTTCGAGCTGCTCTTAGTGCTGCTGCCTGGACGTTCTCTGTAATCCTCAGACTGTTGGACACCCCCAGCCCTCCAGGTAGCACTATTTACAACAAAAGACACAATAGTGACCCTGTGCTAGTTACAACTTTTGTTGTATCACTTATTTACACAGCTAATATTGACCTTGGCTGTATCAGTTCTTTACACTGAGAACAACAAGGTGCCTCAGGGCAACAGTCTTGCTAAGGTGGACTTAATATCCACTGGACGCCAACGATGCTCCTACAGCCAGAACCATAGTGCCGTCATCTTTGGCTTCACTTTGCCCTACAAAGAGTTTATGAGAAACTCTAAGCCCCAGAACCATTTTCCCACACCTTTCTAAGCAGGTAGAATTCTGTCCGGAGTCTTTGCCAGTAAAATTATTTTTGCCATGGAAGAATCATCACAGAAGCTCTGGTCTGTGAGGTTGTATGAAAGACGTGCAGTGAAAATTCTCTTCCCACAGCTTCTTGCCCTCGGAGCTGGCCTCACGGCAGAGTGAAGTGTGCAGTCACACCCACGAGAGTCCCCTCTGTTGGATTAATGTTTTGTTCTTGCTGTCTTTACACCCCTAATTATTTTGAACAAAGGTTTCTTAAAGTATGTGGTTGCCATTTGCCTCCAAATTTTGGTAGCCCAGGCAGAGACTGCAGAATTTCTTATCAGGGAATATTATCTTGCTCTTAAAACCAAACCAAACCAAACCAAACCAAACCAAACCAAACCAAACCAAACCAAACCAAACCAAACAAAACATCCTCTTCAAAGAAGGATCTTCTGTGAGCACATGGCTAGAGCTTTGTTTGGGTAACCTATTGACTGGACCACAGGTGTTAACCATGTCCCATCACACACAGAGTGTCAAACAACATTATTAACACATCCTGCTTACATTGAACAAGACCCTGAACATCATGAAATACAGAAGGAAAAACAGCTGGTAGTTTATTTTGAAAAACATAAAAATTCTTCAAAATATATCTTTTGAGATAGTTCCAATATTGTAATACTTAATCTATAAGCTAAAGCTATAAAATGTTATTTTAAGACATCATTTTTTAAAATATTTTTATTACTACATGATTTTAGTACACAATGACTTTATTCACTGTGGGCAGTTGGCATACGTACATGTTCTACTTCAATTATTTTCTTAATCACTTCTCCCTCCTCTCTTCCTGTTCCATCCTCTCTTAATCCCCTTTGCTTTTGCAGATCTATTTCCCTACTTACTCTTTTTCCTTTTTAATATTTAATTTATTTTAAGGAATGGATTTGAAAATAGCAATGTGGTATTGAGAGATTAAATGACAACAGATATGTCAATAGATATTACCATAGTTGTTAATTAATTAAATTTTTCCAATAATCAAAGCAAAATGATGCATAAGAAACAAAAAGAGAAAAGGCGTAATAAACAAGACAAGAGAAAAATATTCAAAAAACAATTTAAAATAAAAATAATAGAACTAAAAAAAGAAAATTTAGAAGAAAATGTATCAGAAGTGAAGAATATTTTTGAGATGAATAAATTGTAATAAACACCAAGGATAATTTTAAAGTGACAAAATAAAAAATGCTTTATTCCAAGATGCATCAGGTAAAATTTGAAATAATTATGACTGATATGATATCCTCATTAATAAATTGATGGAAATAGGGATGAAACTGTCATGGGACTTCTTAGAATTTTACAAAGTTGAACATGCGAGACAGTAATGAATTTGTAAATATAATTTGTGCACAAAGTGAAAATCAAGGAGCAATAAAGACACTAAACATGTAAAAAAATGTTCAAAAAAAAAACAAGCTAAAAATTATCTTCAGCTTATTATCGAAACAGGTTATATACTCTTATAGGTGATGTGAAAACACATGCTTAATTTTGGAAAGAAAAAATCTCATACTTCACTTATTACACTAATGATGACTGTGGGACCTCTGCATAGAATTTAAATACAAACAGGTTTATTTGAAGGATTAAGGGTAATCCAACTCTTTCACTTATGTTTAGTCAATTATTTAATCAAGTATCTATTCATCTGAGACTCCCTATTTTCCTCCTTGAATTGGAAATTAATACAACTGAAAACTTCTTTTAACTTCAGGAGCTTATTGGGTGTTTTATGTCCCTCTCAAGGGTTAAACTTTCAGCCCAATTAAGACAGAAAAATCTATGAAGCTCTAATAGAAAAACTTTGCTTTCTTTTTCAGCCTGAAGCTCTATTCATTCCCTCTTTATCTGTTTTAGATTTCAGCTTAATTACTGTAAAATATTGAGAATGGTACTCTCCTTTCTTACTTTTGCTCTCTCCTATTGTGATTGCACCTTGTTCCTCTGCATGGACACACTCCACATGGAAAATAAACTCGTGATTTGTTACACATTGCCTGGGTATTTTCCAGCTGCACTAATGCTAGAGTTCTACTCTGCCCCATGTAAACTGAACACTTGCTCAGCACTTTTTTCTCCCTCAGTATTTCTTCTTTTTTGTGTCACAAATTTGCCTTCCCTCATAATTTAAAAAAAAAAGTCATGTTTGACACTTTCTTCTTTTCCTTCAAATGTTCAACCTTGTCTTTAAATAGGATGGAGGAAATTTTGTCCTCTATAGTTTTTCGGGGTGTCTGTCCTTTTCCTTCAGAAGGACAACTCTCTGGTGGTCCCTCCCTAATCCATCACTGTCTGCCTGGCTTTCTCTGAATCTGTGTAAAACAAATGCAGCAACTGTGTGAAAGCCATTGAGTTTTTACCCAGGCAAACACTAGCAGTTTCTGAAACTCTGACTTCACATGCTACTTTTCCTTACTGTTTTTCAAAACTGACATTTCTCTGATTGAATCTCTGGCCTCTGACTGACTTTGGTTCTGCTTCTCTGGCTGTAGGAATCTGTCTCAGACTGAAAGGCCCCCTGTGGCCAGTTGAGTATTGTTAGGTCTCTGGATAGATTAGGTTCCCACAGAAAAATGGTATTTGGGAGTATGTATCCTTCTTATATTTGTTCTCCAGGAAACAAAAAAACCCTTCATTCTATAGCTTTCTTGAGTCCAGAATATAATATGTCTGTCTCTCTTGGAGATAGTCTATTTTCTTAACTTCATGTGTAATTTTTTTTTTTTTATTTTTCTGCAGTAAGGCATAAATTTCATTTCTAAGGCATTGATTTTCCTACAATAGCACTAAATCCTTGGAATATCTTTAACACCCAGTCAGACAACATTTTAAACTGATTCTTTCTTGATAATAAAATGGAATTTCCAGATTTCTAAAATATAAAGCAAATATTTTTGTAAGATCTTACCACAAATCCCTTGCAGTTCAACTGACTCATATTTGTACTTTACTATATAAAATCTTACAAAAGCGAATGCTGTAGTCACAGACTACAACTCTTCACCTTTGCTATATCTTTCATAAACTAGTGGATACTCACTGTATTAAATTAAAATATATAAGCACAAAAATGAAAACTTCCAGTATTTTATTTTAAATTTACCTACCATGGAACAAGAAAAGACTATAATATATAGCATAATATTCTTACTTATAAAGGTATTTCCATGGACTATTTCAAAATTAGAACATCATTATCATTATATTATAACAGTTTAAAAAGGTGCTTATTCAAGGCAGAGGATGCTCAAACATTTAAAAATCTTTAATAAAAGTCAGCATGAGAAATAATGTTGAACCCACCAGTAGAAAATATACTTTAATGTGTATGACATATGTTTAATAGCACAGCAATGATGATATAAAATTTTTAAAATGTTGTTGTGTATGAACTACCTGGTTTGATCTTATGACAGAAGTATATTTTAGGACTAAAGAAGTTGATTTGGAGTTTTGCTAAACTTCATTGTATTGCTTGAACTTTCTGACTACATTTCTTTTAACTTTTTCATGGACTTCCTTGTACGTACATAATAACTAAATGTTGAAATATATGAATACTTTTATGAACTTAGATAATTTTATTGTCAAAATTTATTGATCTAAAGAGTAATATAAATAAAATAATTCATGTTAAAATGGAAAAAAACTTTACATATTTGGTGATACAGATGCAAATGTTTTTGATATACGGAGATGTTGAGTCTTTTGACTTTACTAAAGGTGCTAGATAGCATTAAATTCATTATTTCCATTTCCTGTTTTACTTGTGGAAATAATAAGGCACTGAGGGTGATGGAATGTCTGTTTGCATTCAGCAACTATGATAGAAGGTTTTTGTAAGTATATATTGTGTAATTGATGCATGTTTATTTTTAGCATCCTGTGATTGCCCTGGTGTTAATAAATGAGCAAATGACTAGCTGGAGGAACAGCTAAAAATAACTAACTAACTAAATAAATAAATAAATACATAAATTTTAAAAGGGTGCTTATTAACTGACATGCCAAGAATGGTCAAAATGACTATTCTATTAAGTTTATCAATTCATAAATGATTTAGGATGACATGACCTAGTGATTATTTGCTTTTCCAAACCAAGAAAACTCTTCTTCTCTAGAAATTTAAATTTACATTCAAAAATATAGTGAATGCTGCTGTTGCTGCTTCATGCCATCCGAAAGACAAGCACACTAGAGAAAACATTATAGGTTGGCCTCATTCTCGCTATTCATGAACGAGGTACGTGATATGGTACAAATTCTAGCTCTTCTTCAGAGTCAAATAGACCATGAAAAGTTAACATCAATTGGTTCAGGATATCTAGGAAGCCATGACCACACAACTAAAGTCATTCATAGAAGATGACTTCCAGAATTGCTTCAGAAAGTGCTAAGAAGTGTAGGATAAGTGTGTTTGAATCAAGATGGGGTAGTGTAAGACTGATTAATGGCAATGTGTCTTCAATTGTAGTGAATCTAAAATTTAAACATTCATATTTTTCAATTGTAACATAGCATCCACATTATTACATAAAACTAAGATATGTTCTACAGCATTTTTAGCTCAGGATAATAACATAAGGTGAGTTCAGACATTGCCTTTCTACTTATATCTCACCTTAACTTTTGCAATTAGCTGAAGAAATATCTTTATATTTTTTAAATTTCACCTACATCCATCATATACAGTCTTTTCTGTAGAAGCAACAGCTGCCTACATAATTTCTAAAATCTCTGTTGTAGGATTCCAAGTATCCAATAAATTTAATATTTTTTCTTATTTATTTCTTCTGAGGGAGGACCTCACTACAGATTCCAGTTTGCTTTTACCTCTCTGTATAACCTGGGTTATCTTCAAACTCACAGTGATCCTTCTGCTTCAGCCTTCCCACTGCTGTCCTCACAGTTGGGCACCATAACACCATAAGGTCTTATAGCAGAAATAAAGGTAGGCAGACAGGAGCCTAGAAATTTTCTTCCAAAATCCAGTATGCTTGGCCAATAGTCTTTCACTTGTGAAGAGGTTCCAAAATCCCCCTTTCTTTTCTTGTCAATGGTCCCCAGGAAGGTGAGTCATGACTGAAGACCATTTGTCAACTGACTCACCTTTATCAGCCAGGGTCCTCAAGTTGCAGCTATGCAAGGAAATTTATCAATGTTTTACTGAGCTCCCTCCTGGGGAAAGCATTTACTACCCCTGCTTCTACAAGTATATCTTGATATCAGGTTATGGCATAGTTGAGAGTCGTTGCCAGCCAGTAGGGCATCCAAGCTCTGGAAATCTTATCCGAGATGGGTTGTGGTCAAGGGAGAAAATTCAGATATCCAACAGAAATGATACCAGTGCCAATATAATTCAGATGTCTGGCATCTGAATCTCAGAGAGTTCAGTTTTACCTGGGAATAGTCTGGTGCTAAATGGGTTGGGAATTGACCCAAGGAGTGCCCTGTAAGGTTCCCATGAACTACCTTCAAGGGGTTCAACTTTATCATGGGATGCCTTGAGCAAAAGTTGGTCAGAGATTGAACAATGGGACACCTAAAGGTCTTCCCATGGACACATCATGGACAACACCCCATCCATTCCACCTGACTCCTCATTTAGAGGCTTTCCCAACACTGGGATAAACTGGACCCCTGAACCATCAAGAAAAACATATTTCTCTGTAATGAAGTATAGCCCATGTGCAGACTTGGGGGTAAGGCTGCTCAGGACTTCTTTTTTCACACCTACCTCATAGGCTACTTTTTACCAATCTGCACTTTCAGTACCCCTAGAAGACAATCTCTTGAGCTGGCCCCAAACTAGGTCAGGGTCTGTGTACAATAAGGCCCTAGACTCAACATCTAAGCCTGCCACCATCCTATTCTTTCGACACTTGGCAGTTGCAGATGGTACCTTCTGAGTTCATTTCCAATTTTCAGTCTTGGATATTTAGCAATGCAAAGAAAAATTGGTAAATTCTTCAAAGATCCTCAGAAGTTTACTGACAGGTTTCATAATCTGACAATAGTTTTTGATCTGACATGGGAGATGTCCAGTTCATCCTGGTTTCTTGATGCACAGCTAAAGATTACGGAGAGCATTATAAGAGTTGCAAGACAAGACAGATTATATGAGCTGCAAGAGGATTATGTGAGCTGACAATGTCTGTGACTGCATCTGACAGATTCTTTGGGCTCCAAGAAGGGCCCAGGTGATTATAACATTGGTGGTAGAGAAAAGTAATGGGAGTTCTATGTACCTCAAGGTGGTGTTAACGTGTATGTGCAAAGGTATGAGCATGCCTGTAAATTTTGAGAAGCTTAGAACCACAAGACAGGACTCATGAAAATATAGAAGCCTTCCAGCAATGGCTTTAAGGGGCACTCTCTAAATATACCATTTTATACCCAGAGTCTAGAAAGAGTCAAATTATCCTAAGACAGCATTTTATTAGGCAGTCAGCTCCATACATTAGGAAGAAACCCCGTAAACTACCACAGAACTGACAAGCTGGAAGAAGTCCATCGGTCAGTGTGGCTTCCCCAGTCTTTAACAGCTGTGATGAAGATGAGGACAAATGGGAGCTGAATAGGAAGAACAGGCAGCCGGAAGCCATGCTAGCCCACATGGACAAAGGTTATGTTAAATCCCACATCATCGAAGGAACAGTAGGAAGCCCATCACTGGGTAACAGTAGCCCTCTATAATATAATGGAGTTACTTGTACCAGATAAGGGGGCTCCTCAGGCTTCTTTACAGGTTCTGGTGTCCTGAAAAAAATATTGGATAAGACACTCAGGAAAAGCAGCGAGGGTGTGTATTTGTTGAAGATGAAAATAAGTACACGTTGCAGGGCAAGGAGGGGCTTTTGAAAATGCTCACAGCAGCCCTGAGGAAAAGGGAAATTGTTTTGTTTCGTTCTGTATCCAAGATTATGCCAGATGGCTCCCCCTCATGAAAGTAAAGCACTGTACATTTACACAATCAAAAACTTACTTGGCCTCCCACCACATGTAAATTGTCCTGTGGAAAGTCTCACTTGGCTTGCTGCCAGATGTAAATGAAGGCCCAGAAACATCTTTATCTAGTCATGTCCACATTCAAATATAAGGAGGAAAATAGCATCTTCTTATTGCTCCTCCACAGCACCACATTCAAATGAGGTTTTGAAAATAACACTTTGATTGGTCATCATTCTGGGTCCATCTGTGCAGGTCCTCTCTTTCAGGAAGCATTTTGCTCAATCGGTTAGCCTGAGTGTTTTATGACCTTGGCACATTCTGCCAGTTAGTTGTCCAGTTTGTCCTGGCTCTATTCAGCTACATAACATCGTTAAATTTGTGCCAACCATTTTTTAAAAATGTGGTGGCATGCTCCAGGAATCCTAGCACTCTAACAGGCTGAGGCAGGAGGGTCTCAAAATTCACCCTGGGCAACTTAGAAAATTGCAAAGTATATAGGTGCTGTGGATACAACTTAGGGCAAAGGCCCTAGGTTCAATTCCCAGTACCACAAACAAAACCAAAAGAAACAAAATATATGTATATATGCACACACATACAACCTTTTATTGGGGATATAAAATTAAAAATAAAACCTTTCCAAACATTGCAAACCTGTTCACATATATATAGAAAATGAAAACTGTTTTGTTAGTGAATAAGCATCAGACATGAACATCATGCACATCATGGTTAGTACCCTAAAAGATTCCAGAAATTTAAAGGAATCTCGTGAATTTATAACCTCTTACCATATGCAAGCTATTATACGTATGTTGTCAAGATAACGAGTAACCACTGTTTACCCTAAATTCACCTGGTGATTGAGATGTTCAACCTTGTTAGCTAATTGGTGTTGTGTAGAGAAAACAAACTTCTCATATCATTATGACAGAAGGTGGTTTAGCAATGACAGTGGGAGATTAAAACTGGGTACGGAACTTCCTTCCTATTTATAATTCAAAGAATTATATTCTAGTTTCTTGAAAATAATTTTCCTAGGTAACAGAGATGAGAAAAGTTCATTCGTATTTTTAAATAGTTTACCAGCATTTTATTTTTAATTAAGAAATCTTTTATTCTAGCCATTAGCTAGGGTTATACTGTATTTTCTTTTTCTTTCTTCATTATTAGGGTTATTGATAACATTTAGATATACATAATGATCACATTCATCATAGGGAATCTATTATAAACATCCGAACTGCATAATATTATTGAAAACTATTACAGACATCAAATTGCAAACAACTATTTAAAATTTCAAACTTTCCCCACTGATCTGATGAATTTGAGAAAGTCTGAATTTAATTAAAGACATAAAATTGTGGTAATACGGGGGTTATATTGTTACTTCTAATATAATTTGGGCATTTGGACTCTGCTGTAATACCCATAGATATGAAAATGTACACATAAAACAATGTCTAAATATTCTCTATGTGTATAGCTGTCCCATGGGTTAAACAAAGATAGAACTTATTCGAGGCCAGAGTGTTCATAATTAGATGATACTTTAAAATCAGAGCCTTGTCTAAGTATACCCTTTTTTTTTCAATGTTGCTATATGTATATATGGGATATTTAAGTTCTTGTTGGAAACATCCAGATGTTTAAAGTTCACACATGTAAAAATCTAGGGCTGTTGTAACACCATTTACGTGCATTTTTGTTACATTATATCACTGGTTGCATTTTGGAAATGGAATTTTCAGTCTTGATGTCTAGAAAACGTTCAACTGCTCCAAGGTATGCAGTTGTTAGGAAGAAGAAGTAAAACTGCAAACCAGGTTAGTTTGACACTACTTGGGAAGCCTAGAAATATTTGTGCCTCTCACAAATAGGTAACATAACATTATTCTCCTTACCAATAATTAATATTAATTCATTTTGTTTGTTTGCAAGAAGAACAGTTTTCTGGAAGTGACCTTTGTTAAAACCACTTCTTGGAGCTAGACATGGGGCTGAGTTTAGTCACTAAAGTTACTACCACGAATGATGGTCCTGGATGGGTTCCTAGGTTCTCATATGTGATGAACAAAGGACTGGATGTTCCATGCATTGGCAGGAAACAGTACCGAAGTTTATTCAGGAACAGTAGACTCCAAGTGAGCAGGTTTGTTCCAGCAAAAGGAAGATGGCACAAGTAGCGACCACGTTAGGTTTTAGGGATTTCTACTGCTGCACAGGGTCTAGTGTGTTGCTCATTCAGTCTTCCAGGGTATGACTGACAGTGTGATTGACTGGATGCTCCGTCCTCTCAGCTATGTCTGTTTCACATGCTACTTCCCATAGTTCACTCTATTATAAACGAATGCATGAGATGCAGCCTGCGTGCATGAAATTCAATTTTACAAAAAGGTGAAGAAAGGCTACTGTTGCTCATGTATGAGGTGCACATGTGATGTGGTTTAGGATTTTAGAATTTTCTAAGGCAGGCTCATGTTTGTGGTTCATTTTTCATAGTTCTGCCTCTCAATGCTAAGCCTTAGGTCAAAGGTTGGGGGATTGGCTTTGGGCATTGCCCAGGTTCGGGTGAGTGCAAGGGAGTGGCCCCTTAGCCTCAGTTGTAGTAGCTATATTAAAGTAGTGAAGAGGAAATAGGAGAGTGAGGGTAAAGGCTCCTCACTAGTATCTGTATCTGAAAGATGATTTTAAATCATAACCATAGGTCTGTGTGTGCATTTTTGGTAAATTGTGAAACCTCAAGTAATTTGGTAAATTACTCCAAATAATTGTGCACAAAGTCCATAATGTATTGCACATCTAAGTTTATAATGTCCTGAGATGACAATATGTGACAAAAATAGACAATAATGAATGAGAAACATATAAATATTGTGTTTGTACTTGAGAGAAAAGGTGCATCTTGGATTTCGAGCTGCTACACATCCTTGGGAAGTCTGTATCAGAACTTGTTTTAGGCTGGTAGTAGAGGGGCAGAAAGAAGCATTCAAGGAGAGATGTGTACAGAGAGTTCATGTTTGCATTTTGGTTAAAGCCGCTGATGTTTTTGTGTGTCTTCTACCTCTTCTATAGGAATATGTTCATAATTCATTGGAAAATACCTTCTTGCTAATGTCTTGATAGCAGAGATATGATAAATTTCAAATACATGCTCAGCACACAATACTGGTTGATGTCTCATTTTAAATTGAGCGTTAATGGAATGTAGGATTTTAAATGTAACTCCGCCAATACTTCTATATACTGCTAGGTTTACCTTCAGAGACATTTTTGTCCCCAAGAAACACAGAATTTCAATGATTTTCTGTCTATTGAATTAGTGTAGTGTACTTTGGTTACAAAAAATACTGTTATAGTTTTGGGATGTTGTATGGTTTAATATTCCTAATGTGTGGAAAAGCCTGACATCACACAACCTCAATCACAAAGAAAGGCGTGTTGCATATGTGAGACCTAGAAGGACAGTTCCAACAAAGCTGCTCATGAGTGCAGAAGGCTGTTCTTTATCTCTTGAGATTTTTTTCCTCTAATGAACCTATCAACTTTTAAAAAAAAATATTATTATTAACACTCAAAAATGTCTCATAGATAACTTCACAGGCCAGAAAATTACAGTAACTTCTAGATTTGCTCTGAGCATTGAATAAAAAATTGAAAAACAAATTATAATTGTATCCGGCACCTAACAGACACTTGTGATATTATTTTCATCTAGCAGAGAGTATACTCCTTTTGTACATTTTTCTCACCTATCAACCTAGTTTGTCACAGGAAATGTATTTTATAAGATATAAATAATAAAATTATTGACAAGTGAAATTAAAGAGATTCCACAGGTTCTAACTAGTTTTTACTTTGTAGTTTTCTATCATTTTATAACAGCATACATCTTAGCAATAATAGAATATTAGAGTTCTAGCAAACTTTAATATCGCAAAGTCTAAGTCTCTATCCTCAAAATATACATCTCCCTCTCTTCCATCAAATTCCTCAAATACTCATTTTTACTTACTATAGTAACTTTACAACTGAGAACTGTTATACAACTATTCATAAAATATTGTATTGTATCCAGCAGGGCAGTTCAAATACACTTCCTAGATGTCTCACAAAAGCAAAATAAAATCCCAGCTACCTTAATCAAGGTCATAATTTAATGAATTAAAGTTGAACCAGAAATTCATCAAAAACTACAAAAATGTGGGAATAATACCAAAATCATGTTATTTGTTTTAAATGTTTAAACATCATATGAAAGATAACATAATATAACGATACAGGCCAGCCACATGGGGACTTTTAGGAATATCGTATTTCAGTTATATTTCTTATCCCTCCTTTTCAGTAATTAAGATAGCATATGCAAATATGTTAGTAACATATTATCTGGATTATCAATCTTCATGCATCTTTCTTTGAGTGCTAAGGTCAAAATACATTGGTCCCTGTAGTATAAAATAAATTCAAGTAAAATGAAAGCAATTTATTGAGACAAATTGCTGCTAAAAGTCAAAGTGGAGGAGAGCAATATTGATCAGATCTCTATAACTGTGCAAAGTATAGGAGCAATATGAACACTATGTGGTACAGTCAGGCTATAACAACAGTTTTAAAGCATTTATATATTTCTAATGTTAATTTCTGAAGAATCTGTCAGTAGTGTACAGCTTGGCATTTGTACCAAGTTTTGTAAATGCCTATCTGTAATAAACCCTTTCCACTGCTGTCAACTTTTAACACAGTATCTGTGCATTTATCAAACTTTCCTCACTGCTAACTGCCCCATGCTTTCCTCAGTCTTTACTAAGCTGTATTCTCACTACATTTATGTGTTTAATTTATTTTGAGTCCGTCTTATAACTGATAAGAGAAAGAAGTCAATTTTTTTATTTTAAAGATTTAAAAAACTAAGGAAACAACAATTAAGACAAAATAAAAATATACAAAAACAATAAAAACGATACATGACCTCAAAACAAAATGACAGGAATAAACAATGGCTACTGCATTACGTACAGTTGTCTTCAATGAAGTTGCTCTATTCACCAGACGTAAGAATGTAAGACTGACCAAACAATCAAAGACAATAACAAATAATAATAAAAACCTGGAAATGATGCAGAGCTTCACCATACAAAATGGTAGGAGTTCGACAATGGTTCTTCGGCATGTTGATTGAATTCTTCCAGAGCCGTTTATTACAATAGTGTCTTTTCTCTGGTGTATATTCTTAACATCTTTGACAAAAATGATTTCTAGAAAAAAACTTTTAGACATATTTTAGACGTATTTTCGGCTTTTATTTTGTTCTATTGGTTTTACACTGTATTTGTTTTTATGCCAGTAGCATGCTCTTATGATAACTACATTTTTGTAATGAATTTTAAGTTAAGTAAATGTATCTCCTGCTTTGATCTTTTTACTCAAAATCACTTTGATTATTTTGAGATATTTTATTGGCGACATTAAGGTGTAGGATTACAGTTTCTAGTTATGCAACATGAAATTAGCATTTTATTTTATTTTTATATATACTTTTTATTTTAGAGAGTAGTAAATGAGACACAAACAAAAAAGAGAACAATAGCAGCATACCAGCATCACAAACATACACTAACCAAAGCAAGAACATTTGAAGCGATACAGGTTTTCAAGAGAAAATAATAGGAATCAACAGTGTGACACATCACCATCCTCAACTATATTGCTCAGATTACCAGGTGTAAGAATGGAAGATTTGCTCAAACCATTAAAGAGAATAAGAAAACAATTATTATTTAAAACATTAGAGAAAATACAGAGTTTCACTAGACAAGATGGTAGGAATTCACCATGGTAATTCCATTGTATATTGTTACCTTCAAATCAGCTGCCCAGACCACCAGACACAAGCACACAAAATCAATCAGAACATAAAAAATTTTAAGCATTAACTATTCCCTTCAACACACCATCAGACATCAGCAATACAGTTATTGCATTTATTCATATATATATTTATATTTTGCCTTCCTTCTTTCTTTTTTTTCTCCTTTGCCTCATCCCAGTCATTCCATTCTTTGAGCAATTCTTTCCCTTTCCTGTCATCTATTGTACGTTTTGAGTTTTACTTATTCTTTCAGGTTCCTACACCAAGGAGACAATATGATGTTTACCCATGTGGTTCCGATTTATTTCACTTATGAGTATGGTCTCTAGTTGCATCTATTTGCCTACAAAAGCCTCGAGATTATAATTTTTAATAGCTGAGTAATATACCACTGTATAAAAATACCACAACTTTTTTATCCATTCCTCAGTGGATGGGCATCTGGGTTGTTTCCAAGATTTAGCTATAACAAATTGTGCTGCTATAAACATGGGTGCACATATATCACTGTGGTATGAAGTTTTTAATTCTTCTGGGAAAATACACAGAAGGGGAACAGCTGGGTTAAATGGGCCTTCCAAATCTAGTTTTGTGAGGAACTTCCACACTGATTTCCACACTGTTTTCACCAATCTACACTCCTACTAGCAGTGGAGTAGGGTTCCTTGCTCCCCACAGCCTATCTAGCATTTGTTTCTTTTGTTTGTTTGTTTGTTTTTTTTTTTTTTTTTTTGGTTTTTCTCCCATACCGGGAACCGAACTCACGACCTTGCGCTTGCCAGGCAGGCGCTTTGTCACTGAGCTAAATCCCCAGCCCCTTAGCATTTGTTATTGGTTGATTTCTTGATGACAGCCCTTCTTTGTGGGGTGAGATGGAATCTCAGTGTCATTTTAATTTGCATTTTTTGAATGACTAATGATGTTGAACATTTTTTCCTGTATTTATAAAATAAAACAGTTTCAAAACAAATTAGTAGGAGAGTTACAATAATTAATACATTGCATATTGCTGTCTTTCCAGTAGTTATTCAGAGTAGAAGATATCGATATCATACTTATACCTTAAATTGGTTTTTTGATTGACATTGTACTGAATCTACGGATCCTTTTGGATAGTATGGACATTTTCAAAATATTGAACTCAAACCAAAAACATAAAATGTATTTCCATGTATTTTGTCCCCTTTAATAGAAATTGAATGTAATTTAAAATTTTCAGTATTTTAAAATTTCTATTGTAGAAATTTTTACTTTTTTGGTTAAATTTATCCTTACATATTTTGTTTTTCTTAATTGTTATTACAGAGAGTTGGCTTTTCTAATTTCTATTTCAGATGAACTGTTATGGCATATCTCAAAGCTATTGATTATAGATGTTAATTTTACCTCCTACAACATTACTGACTTTCTTAATTACCTACAGTTTTTGTAGAGTCTTTGGAATTTTTATGTATAAATCACAATATTTGTAAACATTGACAATTTTATTTCCCCTTTTCAAATTTAAACACCTTTTTTTTTTTTCATTGCCTGCTTACTCTGGCCAGGAATTCCAGTCCCATGTTGAATAAAAGTAGGGAAAGTGGTCATCCTTGTCTTTTGCCAGTTCTTAGAGAAAATGTTCTAAGCTGTACTACTGTCTATATAAGGCCAGCTCTTGATTCATTATGAATGGCGATTTTTATATTGTGATACGTCATTTTAACATCTAATTTGTTCAGCATTTTTATTATGAAATGATATTGAATTTTTCTGAAATGTCTCTCTGCATGCAGTGATATGATCGTATGGGTTTTGTATTTCATTCTCTTAATGTGGTGCATCACATTTATTGACTCGTGCATATTGTGACATCCTTGTGTTCCTGAGATGCATCCCACTTGATCATTTTATATGTTCTTTCTAGTATGGTTTTAGATACAGTTTGCTAATATTTGTTAAAGTATTTTTCATCTGTGTTCATTATTGCTTAGTGTTTATTTTTATGTTTTAGTCATTAACAAATAACAAATAAAAGAACAGAATCATGACTTTGAAAAATGAACATCAGAGTACATGGAAAGAAAATGAGTCGGAAGCACTGGTCCAAGAGGACACAATACACCAGATGTGCAGGGAGGACACTGCAAAACTAGTCTTCTTAAATCCCTTCCAAATCTTGGATTATTTGATTCTAAACTTCAAGGTTTATGGAGGAGATAAAGATAGGTTTAGATAGGAGACCAATGCTGTATTCTTAAGTACAATGTTTCTGCTACCTTATCTATTACTTGGAAATGTGAAAATTTATTGGAGGAAATCAAGCTCTCTAAAAGTCGAGTTCCTTCTCTGTTAAATAAACATCAAACCCATTATACAGTAACTTCCAAGAAAATTTAGCTAATAACAATAAAACATTAACCTCAATGTGTGTTGCAAATCAGATGGACAGAAAGATAGACAGACAGACACATTATATTTCTTCTATTTAATTTCTGGTGCTTGTGACAAAGTAAGACCAAGCAATCATTTTTTTGTGTCATCAAGTTTCTCCAAGACTGAGAAATATTTTTGAACTGTTTAATTTGCTTATCAGAATCCCATCCTGTAATGACAATGTTTCTATCTCCTCTCTTTTACTTGGTAATGATTTCATGAGCTTATTACAGTGATTGAAAGAAAATGTCTGGGAAAGCTCAATAAGATGAAGTATGTCATCCAGAAGGGGCTTTTTATAGAATGTGACTTGAAATACAGCCAATTATCCTTTGCTAATGTAGCTAAAGACAAAATTCTGATGGCTGATATTATTTACTAGAGTTAAAAATTACAGATTAAGTGAATACATTCATTATTTAATTTGAAAGTGTAATTTGTAGGTTAGCTAACAGAGAAATGAGTTAGTCTGATGTTATGGTCATTTTCTAAAGCACATGCACCCTACTTAGGATGTGGTTTGAATGTGGAGCCTTATGATATCATACACATACCAAACATTACAGAGAAGTTAACGACATGTTCATTTAATTTATAAAATAACTCACAAACAGCAAATGCACTAATGCAACTGCTGGACTCTCTAGATAAGGCCTGGATTCTACTACAATAAATATTATTTTCTGTCACCTCAGTGTTTAATAGTTATTTTTAAAATGTGACTATCACAGCTGAATTGTATAACATTAAAACTTTGAAAACAATTCAGAGAAATAGTGAAGAGCAAGACCAGTTTGAGCATGGGAGAACTGGAGAAATGGAAGGAACTGTACAATTGAGAAATAAAGCTAAAGCATTCAGGAAGGTTACACAAACCAATCAATTTGGGTGACTGAATAAACACACAGGTTCAAATCTGACTCATGAAAGAGACATCTTACTCCCAATAATAATTAAAGACTTCAAAGATAACAATGGTCAGCAAAGGGCTCAGATGGAGCAATAAAGACAGTATACCTCAGGAACACCAAGAACAGTTCTCTAGGATTTTATTTCATTTTATATCTTCTGCCTTCAACTTTCCTCTCTGATTTGGAATAAGTGAAAAGTTTCCAAATTGAGCTCTTAAGGTCTCTTTTATGTCAGGAACCATTTTTACCATTAAACTTTTCCAATTAACATTTCAGAGCGCTGAATAGTTTATGTGATAGTCTAGAAAAACAGATTTAAAGGCTCTGGAATCTGTTTACCATAATTTATTTGCACAGGTTTATCTTGTCAAGGACGTTTCACAGACATATGTTTCTCCTCCCAGGAAATACCATGTTTTCTATTTTACAGGAGGTCCTCTTTATAAGGAGTTTAAACATCACTGCTTCTCTTTACAGTTTCTTTTTCCTGGGCCATCCTCATAGTGAAGAGAAAGAATGGAACACAGCAGAGATTATCTAAGTCCTTTCTCTTTCCATATCACACGTTTGTCTTCTTGCAATCTCCGTACTTGAGATCACAAGCACAGCAGAATAAACAGGAGGGAATAACTTCAAAAACAGGACCTATGCAAACTTGGAGACAAAAAAGCCATTAAAGTATAAGTCAAGAACTTGTCTGTAAAGGATGTCTGTAAACTCAATGTATTATGTCTTGTTCCGGCTCACCCCAGCTCCTTCTCCTTCCATGCTCTCTACTGATTCCACATCTACAGGGATAAAGGGTGAACATCTTAGTAAGATAACCGAACTGATTATTGTACTTCACGGTTGTACTAGGAAAATGTTCAAGATTTAATCTAGCATACTACGTTCCAGAACTAGAAAACTAGATATTGTTGTGTTATAAAAATGGAATAAGAAGAAAGAGAACTAGAATCAGAAAAAAAAGTATATCATGGTAATGAGATTAAAATATATTAAAGGTGCAAACTCAGATATTTTGGAAAGTGTAGAGTATGTAAGTGGCTTTGAAGTATATTCAGCATGTATAATTTAAAGAACAGAATGATTTCTAAAGGGAACTGGCATAGGTTATTTGAAATACCTTCCAAGATAATTTGATAATATTCCAAGAATCAGTCTTCAAGGCTTGCTACAACTTTATTGGTATTGGGGTGAGATCCTGACTTCTTATCTCATGAGCCATTACAAGATAAAAAGAAATGTGCAATCACCCAGTCACATGGGGACACATTGACACCTTGTAAATCTAGACAAGCCAGGTCTTATTCTCATTCTGTCACCCATTTCTGTTTTGCAATTGCAGATTCTTATCTGAAAAGTATAATGCTTCCCTTCCTCAATCAAGTAAAACTAGTTTAGCTTCAGCCTTGCAACTGCATCCAGTCTGCCACCTTGTAGTATGGTAATCAAGATGCCAAATAGTTACAAAAAAAGAGTATTAGTCATACACAATTTGCTGTGAATTTAAATAATTTAGTCATGCTGATTTTCTTGTCAAAGAATTTGGGATGGGTGTATAATAATAAATAATTTCTGATACATTTCATCACAGATTGCAGCAGAGTGACCTGCGACGTTAGGTTACCAATCTGAAGGATACAAGACAAAAATTTAACCAGTTCCAGAATGGAGAAGTACAAGTTTTGAAACTGTACTCAATAAATTTACACTTGGTTGTCGTCTTTGCCATATAACATTGCTAGGATACAGAGAAGTTCAGGAAGTAAAAAAGATACTTTTCATGGCAATAAATATTTAAAAACCTATTTTGAAGTTAATGTGTTGTCATTGCTATTTAAAGTTTAAGGGACAGTATATTGTAAAAGTAATTAAGATTCTAAAGGAAAAATCAAATGTCTGAATTTCTAACGTGAGCACAAACTAAATGAGGTAATTTGTGGCATAACTGTAATAATAATTTCAACATTAGAGAAAAAATTACCTTTGTCAGCGTTGATGAGATAGAGATAGATAGAAGGAGAGAGTTATTAAGCACATATTTATTTCATTTCATTTTATAGATATCTTTCTTTAGAACTGCACTGCGCTTTAAAGTGCTCTTCAGAGTACTATTCCCTGGGAGAAATTATTCATAAACGGCACTAATGAGTGTCAAGCTGAATTTCAAGGCATTTTGAAAATTGTCCTATTAATTAATGGTGTAATTAAGCTTTTGTCAGTGACATATCATATTTCTGACAGGAATAGATGGCCTGTGTAAGTCAGTGCTAGGCAGCCATCCAGGCAGCCAGGGTGTATAATGGATGGTGGCAATTTAGCTCAGGTTTACAGTGACGGGACCACCTACGTGCGGAGTCTGGGCCTGGGATACACAAACAGGGCTTTGCACTGTACTTCAAGAAACAAGTGCAGCTGAGATTGATGTGACCCTCTCCCTAGGATAACACATTAGCCTTTTACCATCAAACCTTAAATAGTGTTTCTCTGAGCTTTTGTGACAAAAATGTCAATTAGCTTCCAAATTTCATTTTCATTTAATTTTGTATTCTAATTCCATTTACATATTAATGTGAACATGGTGCAGAACTGTTAGATTAGAATAACTGGCTAAAGCTAATAGGATGTAATACATACTTATTGAGGGTGAGAGTCACACATATTTAAATGTTGCCCCACCAGCACACATCTATTTGCATGGGAGATGCGCCACTGTTTAATGCTTCTCTGATACCAGCGTGTCACAGAGGGCAAGATTTAAACCTGGGTACACTCTACAGAGCAGTGAAAGAACTAAAGCTGAAAGAGAAGAAAGATCTATGTACACTCACATCAACACAATTAAATATAAATCATTTTATTCTGGTCCTCCCTCTGCAACAGATCTCCATTAGTTCTATATTAATAATTTACTTTCTGGCTGCAGCTATCAAGGTCTGAAATTGAATAAGGCTCAAACTCAATGGTAGAATTTTCTTGGTAGAAAGATTTCATTTCAGTGAAGCTCACAGGCTTAGCATGATTTTCACAGAAAGAATTAGTTTCTTTCTGGTATTTAACATTGAACTTATTTTCTTAGTTTTGAAAAATTATTTCATGAAAATTTACAAATGTTTGTTTCATTTTACATGATCTATAAGCCCCATTTTCCCCAATATTTTCCAAGCTTTACAGAAAAGTATAAAATTACTAATCAGTATTGGTTCAGAAATCCATGATACCATAGTTAGACAGCTATCTTGACACCAGGGAAAAGGACAGTAAACATTGTCTAGTTCGGCCTAATTAATTTTAAGATGAGAAAAACAATGAGAGATTATGTAGTTGGCCCAAGGTCAGGCATGTAGCAAGGGGCAAGTGACTACAAGGTCCTGACAAGTACAACTACTGCTCTCAGAGATTGTTTTCCAAGTCACTCTGCTTAAAAAAATAATTGAAAATATTATCCTACAGCAATGTATCTGCACCTATGTTTATAGCAGCACAATTTGTCATAGCTAAATCTTGGAAACAATCCAAATGCCCATCAACTGAAGAATAGATAAAAAAGATGTGATATTTTTATACAATAGAGTACTACTCAGCTGTAAAGAAAGATAAACTCGAGGTTTTTACAGGTAAATGGATGCAACTACAGACCATATTCATAAGTGAAATAAGTTGGTACCACATGTGTAAACATCATATTGCCCTCCTAGTGTAAGAACCTGAAAGAGAAAGTAAGATCCAAAAGGTACAATATACACTGTGAAAGGGAGAGAAACAGCTCAAAAGCAAAGAACATTTGGGATGCGGGAAAGGAGAAGAAAAAGAGGGGGAAATTTATATATACATAAGTTAGCTAAAATAATTGCATTACTAATTTCTATTAGTTCATTGAAAGGAACAGTTAATACTTATATTCTTTGATCAATTTTGCATACCTATATCTGAGCAACTAGTTTGAAAATAACAGTATGCAATATAAAAACCATTGTTCATTTCCTATTCTCTTGGTTTGAAATTCTAATCTCTTTTAATGCTTTTTTATTTCAATTTTTTAAAAAAGGAGTTTAGATATCAACAGAATCAGAAAATTGAAATAGGCAAGATGACAGGACAGGAGAGAAAGGGAAAAGGGATAAAAGGAGAGGGAAGAAAGGAAAGAGAAGGAGCAGAAGAAGGTAGGTAAAAAGAATATAAAGAAAATTCTGTATGTTGTCATGAGGACATTATTTCAACCTTTCATGATGCCTCAGTATTTTGATAAAGTGTATTTTTCATCATTTGAGACATGGATTGATTATATTAATTTGTACAGTAAGTCTCCAGTTTAAGAATTAGGTGTGTGGCAGAATTTTATTTTGCAAATAATTTTGAACCCATTTAGTTATAGGTGCAAGGTTATATCAAGTCTACACACAATAATGTATTTAACCCACAGTGACCCCTCAGAGCTTACTCTAAAATATGCTGAACTCGCATAGAGTAGAGTCACTTTGATATTTTGCAGCATGGGTATGAGGAGATTAAAATGACAGTTCTAGGCGAGTTATATTTGTATTCCCTCAAACAACTATTTTTTAACAATTTGTCTCAAACTCAGTATGAGGAAAGGCAGAGGAAAATCTTCTGATAGAAACTTTCAAAATTTTCTGTGTTGGTACCAGTTCTTCAGCTTCTCCTGAAATGTATCTATTCCATTCAATCAATAAAATCCTTCTTTTTTTTCCAACTAATATTTTCTAGAAGGTCAATTAGATTAACTGCATTCATTTAAGCTTTCCTTATTTGAAGGGTCTTTGCCAGTCACACGGCTCTTCTATTGAGAGAAAGTATTTATTAACAACTAACATACATGTGATGTTTACCAAGCTAGGTTCAGTCCTAATGTTTTAAATACATGGGTTCATTTCATTATCTTAGCAACTCTATATGGAAAACCTTTTGATCTATAAAATCTAACTTTACAGATAAAGACCCGAGGCACAGATGTTACCACAAATCGACTGAAGTCACTCAACTAACAGGGAGCAGAAGAGATCGAATTCAAACAGCGTAGACCACTCACTCTTCGATTCATGAGAAAAAGGTGCAACCACTGCCCGTTGTGAAGGTGGAAATGACTTTTAAGCTTAAATTAGAACACACTGTTCTTCATGGCACTCAGAGGGAGCCAATCTTATGTACAACTAGATTTCTGACATGGATGGTCTTAATATGAATGAAATTTAAAACAAAGGAAAAATTGCTGTTCATTTAAAAATCTTAAAACCCAGCCACTCTTTCACCACATTGTACCACTTTTTACTATGCATATATGTGGAACTTTTAGTTCAAATATTAAACATTCATACTAATATGTACTGGGTATAAATCTTCTTCTCCCTTTGGGAGTGTGATAGAGTCATAGCACATTAAAAATGTTAAATCACACTTAAGGCCCATTTCATCTGAATTTTAAGGAGGTTTTTATTTTAGGGTAGGTTCAGGTTTAGGGAGCACAGATCGCCTTTCTGAGGACACACGAGAATATGGGAGGTTTATTTAGAAACAGAAGACATCTCTAGCCTTAGTCATAGATATCTATCACAAGAAGAACCTCCAAGTCCTGTAGTTTTTTTTAGTCAGGTTAAACAATTTACCTGCCCCTCCTTCCAACACAAAATTCTAAATGTGACAGTATCAGTAACTAATCCTAGCCTCCTAGGGAGTAGGAAAAATTATTCCCTGTGATAGCTGGGCACCTTCTACAGTAACTCCAGAAGAGAAACTTGCTCCAATATCTGGGATCAGCTGACTCTTCCCCCTGGAGGGTCTCTGTCTCCATTAATTATTTATTTAAGCTTTATTTTACCCTTTCCATAATTCCTTCATACTGAAAGCTCTATTTTAGGTTCTGAGAGGAGTGTCTTCTGAAGCAAGGAAATATATCTGCCCTTATTGAGGATGATTATTAGGATGAGAAAGGTAAAATGACAATAAAACACAAATAAAGTATCTTACCACACATATCCTATTATCTGCTGGGTGTGCCCATTTCTAGCATTCAGTGTTCTTTTAAATTAGCACAGCCTAATGAAATCCCTCACTTTACACCAACCTCACCTGCCCAGATCATACCAGCTGGTCCTCATCTAATGATGGGCTCTGTCGTACATATAGGTGCCGAAAGCAGTGTCCTATTTGTTATCTTTATCCTGTTTGGGTGAATCCCCACTTCTAACCAATAGCTCTTTTGTAAACTTGTCTAGCCCCTTCCATAGGGAGCCATCCTATTTTGTTGTATCCTGCAGCAAGGGAAAAAGGATAGCTGAACCCTTCAGTATTGGCATTCAACAGCTTACAATGACCCTCACACTTACTGGCCCTGTGTTGAATTTGTAAAGGACTAGCTCTCCACACCATTCTCCACACTTCGTTCTTTTCAAATGTCACATTGGCCAGAGCATTATTCTGTTTAGGGTCCCATATCACCTTTGGTGTTCTGTAGCGTGTGGTCTGAACTCCCTGGACCCCACACAAGGCCACTGACATCTGACTCTCAGAACTTCCTGTTTCTCTACTATTTTTCTCCATACTTTTCTCATATATTTCATAACTCATATCTCAGTCTTATTGAAGTACTTTTCTTACAAATATTTCCAGGAATTCTGCTACTTCGATGCTTTTATAAGCCCACACATTCA
>NW_004955404.1:37829189-37882433 GCF_000276665.1 Chinchilla lanigera
TAACTTTATAAGATGCTTCAAAAAATCAGAAAAGAGCTTCTTCTGTCCTCATATAGCCCTTCTCAGTCATACTATAATTTTCTATTGACTGGTCTGTATTCTTCAGCTAGATTATAAACTCTCCCAGAAAAGCAATGATATCATATTAATGTTGTATCCCTACTGCCTTATAGAGTATTATGAAGTGCTAAGTTTTAAAAAATGAATACCGAAGGTTTATGTGGATGTTAAATATGAACATCAGGAACTACTTGTTAAACTACATTATTATCAAATTTTAGTCCTTTCTTTAAAAGAATCTTCATATATCTCTACCTTTGTCAGAAATAGTTTAAATAAACAAATGAACTATAAAGAATGAAAAAAAAAAACAAAAGGAGACAGTACAATAACGGCTATGAAGTACTTCCCATTATTATTTTTTCTTTTTGTATTTTATATCTCAAAATAGTTTTATCAGGCTACAGTCTTGCAGGACGACTTTTATGGTATTCATTAATGATCAATTCAACACTGAAGGCATAAAAAGAACTCAGTATTCATTTGGTGAAGATCTAATATATTTAAATTAAATTGGCAACTCATTATAGTGACTAAGACATAGAATTACTTTGTCATAAATTATAGGTAATCTGTATTTTCACATTAACTCTATTACCAGTAATAGAGTTTTAATGTGGTACTTACACTTTGATAAAAGAGAAAGTGTGTTGTCACTAAAAATATGTAAGACATGAATAGAGGAGAAAACGGGGAGGTGGGGAGTTTGAAATATATGGAAGAGAATCAAAGATTGTAGGAAACTCCAAAATGGTTAAGAAAAAAAGGAAAACTTAAAAGGAAGAAAAAAGAAAGTTGAATAGAAAACAGTAACGTGATCACCTAGAAAAATGGTAAGAAATACAAGGTTATTGAGAAAAACTGAAACAAATATAGAAAATAAAAAGACACAATATGAAATATATATATATATCTGTTATATGGAAAATATAAAATAATGCAAATAGAAATACATGTTCTGTGTACATTTAAGTAAGAAGTTTTCACTTGAGTGGCAAAGAGAAAAAGAATGATAGAATGTTACACTTTAAATCACTTACTAACAATTAAATAAAAAACTTTATTATATACCCAGAACTTACTTTAGGCAACATAGCTCCATTGGTTGGGCAACGGGGGAAAGATTTTTCCTACTCTCAAAATTGTGTGAAGGCAGAATACCACTAGGCGATGCTACCAGGTTCATGTTTGCCACGGTGAATTCTGCGTGTGTTCCTTAAATTCATTATGTTATACTGTCACAGTATAAATACAAGGTCAGGACAAGTGGGAATGAGTCGGAAAATATTCAGTAGTTCAAACATTTACCAAAATAAAGTGTCATGGTCTCATTGTATACAAGCAATAATCTCTTTAAAGACATAGCATTATATTTTCACAGTAGACTTTGTCTCAGCCCATTTTTTATGTCTGTTGCAATATCTTTGAAATTCACTATTTATTCTTCTCTTAAAGAATAAAATCCATATTAAATTTTAAGAATTGGACATTTTAGAGACTCATATTGAAAAGATTAAGGGGGATTCTTTCTGATTCATTTCTCATGTGATTAATTTTAATTCTGTAGTACAGAAAATGAGCAATGGAAATATAAACTTAGAGCTCACAGAATAAACCACTATACTGGGAGACAAAAACTTCTGTTTAACCAAGAATAAAGGTGATTTAATTGTCTGGCATATCACAAGTTGAAAACATTGATAATAAATTAGATGTCAATAAATATAAGTATTCACTCAAGACTTTAGCAGCATAAATAGGAGAGAATACAGTAATACTCCACATTTTTTTTTTGGTACCAGGAATCAAACTCAGGACCTTGGACTTTCCAGGCAGGCACTTGTGCTGAATACTCCACATTTTTCAATCTCCTTTGTTAGCTACATCCACATTGTTTTAATTGATATAAATTATAACAGAGAAGTTTTTAGTTAGATGATAAAAATAATAGTTGGAACTGATCTAAGTGCAAATAAACATCAATATGTATTTATATCATTCATGGGAAATTAATTTGTTACTACATATACTTTACATTACAAAACTTGTGTATACATGCATACACCTATGTATATACATATATTGGGCCAAATTTAGCCTTTGAAATGAAACAGTCGTGTCATTTGTGGGTAATAATAGAAGGAGGTAGATTTTTTGAAGAGAGAGATTCATTAGTAAGTATAGGAATTTAGCTATAGTACCTTGATTTTTTTCCCATGTTACTTTTCTTTTTCTTTCTTTCTTTTTTTTTTTTTTTTTGGTACCGGGAATCAAACTCACGACCTTGACCTTGCCAGGCAGGCACTGTGCCACTGAGCTAAATCCCCAGCCCCTCCATATTACTTTAATCACAAAAAGATTTGTATAAAGGAAACTGCTGGGCATAAGCATCATCACTGAACTCAATGTTCTTCCTACTGTCAGTCCCTACATGTGCCTACTGCTTTGCATTAAAAGGCAAAAATAGACTGAATAGTCCAACAATATTTTTTTAATTATCCCTTCTTCTTGAAGAAAGACGAACATTAGTACATCAGCAGACAATTCACTTGAGAGACTTTTGTAGCCATAAATATTCAGCTCAGGATTAATTCTCTGACCATTTACCTATTTGTCATACCTTCCTTAATTAAGGTCCTTAATTGAGGAAATAAATATGTCACGGTATTGAACAGGTACACTTTCTAAAGCTTTTCCTTCAACTGAATCTACTGTAGATTTTAAAATATGCTGTTAAACACCTTCTAAAGAAAATTAGAAAAGTAATCTTTCAGCCAACTTACAGTTTGTGGAAAAATAGTATATTCATATTCCTAGTTTTCTTTACAGTTTCCTAATTCTTGCTCATTTTTCACTCGTCCACTATCATTATTATAACTAATGCATATTGTCATTAGCTTTATATATATATATATATATATATATATATATGTGTATTCCTAATTACATTGTGAGTTCTGTGAATATTCGAAACACTTCTTGTTCAGTTTTTATTCACCCACCTTTTTAATCTATTGTTTTACACAATATGTATTATATACTATAGAAACAATGAACACTTCTGATTTAGTGGTTTAAAGTATTATAAATATAGACTATATCCACCAGAGAAAAATGGCCAATGCCAATATAAACTGAATAACATTCTAAAGAATATAATTTTAAAATAAAGCTCCATTTATTAGTATAATCATAAAATTTAAGACTTGTAGAAAATCATGTTTGCAAGAATAATGAATTTTAAAACAAGGAGTGCAAATTATATCAAAATATACCCTGATTTTGTACTGATTGGATGGCAGATCCCCCTACATCTCTAAAATGGCTCTATAGCTGGAAGCAGTAACGGAATTCAAACAGATATTCCAGTAACTAATGAACACATGCACATTTTCAGTTTGATAAGATTCTTCATAGTGAAACTGAAGAACCAAAAACCATACTTTGTTATTGTCTAACTTATAAGAATGTATGCTACCTAAAGTCCTTCAAGAATGAGATACCAATATGGAATGAAGTACCCAAGAAAACTGACAAAATAACCATAGGGAAAATGAGGAAGAAGTAGAAAAAGGCTGGGATTGTTATCGGACCATAAGCCCTCCTTAACTTTGTGAAGAACAGAGAAAAGGGTGAAATGTTGGATGGAAACCTTTTAGACACTAGTGAAATCTTAATTTTGACGCGGCTCCTGGGAAACCTTAAAGCAAACTCATCCTGCAGGAGATTGCCCCTGCTAGGATCTAGCTTGCCTGTTTCTGCTTGCTAAGCAGAATCGTCAACTGGAAATCACACAGGAAAATACGGCCTTAGTGCAAAACAGAAGGTGGCAATGCTCGTGTCTGCTCAAGTCTGGTCCTGTAGTTAAAGATTTGAGAGTAAAATTTGCTTGGCTATCACAATGGCTGAGAATAATTGATGATGTTTTTCAAAAGTAAAGTATGACGACAGAGAATAACAGAGATTAGTTTATAAAAAATAATGGACAGTGGGCTGGGTAAATAGCTGAGTTGTGCAGTACCTGTCTGGCAAGCATGAGGTCATGAGTTTGATTCCCAGTACAAAAAAGACAGAAAGAGAAAGAAAAAGAAAAAAAGAAAGAAAGAAAGAAAGAAAGAAAGAAAGAAAGAAAGAAAGAAAGAAAGAAAGAAAGGACATTAAAATAGTGATGTGATTGGAATAAGAGGAAATATTTGTAGAAGGGTGGACTTTGCATGTGAAATATATTTGGAGGATTAAATCTAAACTTCAAATTTACTATCTATATATCTATGGGCATTTATCTGAGGTTAATTTTTCTATTTCCTCACATGTGAAACAATTTTAATTATTGCTTTGCTTTTATAGTAAATAGCACTTTTTTTGGCCTTTGATATTCAAAAATGTGTTAAAGTTCATGACATTTAACAACATGTAGCTCCATGGCTCCAGCCCATTGCAGTATTAACCCTGCAAATAATGAGTTTTATGTGTGAATTGGCATATATAGAATGAATACAGAAATCAGATTCACTTTATTGAAAATGACAACATATCGGAAGAAAATTATCAAAACTTTGGTCTAACAGGTAATGAAGTGGTGGTTACTACAAAGGATGGATAAGCCCAAGATTTTTTTCTATTTCATGATGACTATAGTTAGTAACAGTATATTGTATACTTGAAAATTTCTGAGAGCAAATATAACCCCTCCATTTCAAAATATTCCAATTCATTTTCCTACCATTAAGATCCACACAAAGTCTACGATACATTTAGTGCAATTTTACTGAGATAAATTTTGAAAAAATATCTGACAATAGTCAATCATTCTAGCAGAGGTCAAGACTTATTCCTTTGAAAATTTTATAAAAATATATATCTTCTATGAAATCTTGTGAGAATGAGTCCTGTGGTCTCAAGGTGCATCCATTTACCTAGACGTTTCAAGTTTATGCTTCTTTATGGCAGAGTAGTATCCCGTTTTATAAAAATATATCTTCTTTATCCATTCATTGGTTGATACACATTTGGTATGTTTTGATGATTTAGCTATTAAAATAGGCTGCTATAAACATGGGTGTCCATGTATCAATGAGGATGATGCTTTTAAAATTTTATCAGAAAGATAACAAGAAAGGGAATAATGGATCAAATAGAAACTATAGGTTTAGTGTTTTGAGGAATCTCTGAACTGATTTCCATAGTGTAAGTGAAATAAATTGCACAGGTGTTTAAATATAGCATGGCTTCTCTGGTGTGAAAAACAAAAAAATGTAAATGAGAACCAAAAATAAGAATAGATACTGTGAAATAGAAAGAAAATGTTCAAATGGGGAGAGGAATTTGGGAGGGGAAGAGGAAAAGGAAGTAAAGGAAAAGGAAAAAAGAAAGAAACAGAAACAAAGTTTTTATAAATAAGGGGTAGGGAGAAAGGTTGAAGGGAGGGGGAAGGGGATGGGAAAAAAGAAAGAAGAATCAAGATATATCATTTACAGGTACAAATTCTCTATGATGAACTTGATCATTCCATATATCTAAAATATAGCAACAAAATTAATTAATTAAAGCAATAAAATAAAATACTGAGAAAAAAAGAGTCTTATGTAAAGAGAAATCTTTAGAATTAAAGTAAATCTTGTTGGTAAATCTCTCATTCCAGAAGAAAAAAATGCTTTTCCACAAAAGCAAAAATTGCATATGTATTCTAAAAGTGGCTTTTTTTAACTTTACTAAACATTTGTTGTGACTAGGGGAGCTAAATTCTTTAGATGGTCTTTACTTCACAATTGTTTGTTAATGTGTACATCAAAATGTTGAATATTTTCAAATCTTTGGATACATGGTAAAATTTGAATTATTAGATAACCTAATTGTTCAGTTTAAGTCATCTTAACAAAAATTTACTTTTAAAATTCCAAAATAACATCATTTAATCTTCTTGACTTCTCTATAGAAAATAATTGATCTTCTTATGTGATATTTATAATGTGATAAATGCAATGACTTTAAAATTTGCCTCCATTAATTTCCAGTTCTGTGTTGATTAGGGTCCTAAATTTTGTTATTGCTCTTTTTAAAATTTTCCATCAAAAAGTATGTGAATAAGAACTATTCATGCATATAAATAAGATCACACGGGGCTGGGGATTTAGCTCAGCAGCAAAAGCGCCTGCCAGGCAAGCGCAAGGTCGTGAGTTCGGTTCCCGGTACCGGAGAAAAACCAAAAAAAAAAAAAAAAAAAAAAAAAAAAAAAAACACACACACACACACACACACACACACATACATACAGACAGACAGACATGAGCTATTGTGAAAGTTAAATATGTTTTTCTACCCTGTTAAAGTTACATTCTCAGTTTCATAATTATTAAGATCTAGGTTGATTAATTTATATTCACCTAATCTATTCACTGAGTACTAAATCCTAACAAAGCAATTTATGTATTGGTTCTGATCATTTGGCATGATTTTCCTTTAATTTAAATAACTATATAAATTTAAATAAATCCAATATTTAGATAAATGACTACTGAATACAATAAAATATATGGTATTGTAAAATTTGCTACTGTAGTAAAACATGGGCCCATAATGCTGTATTTTCCCCAAAGAAGTAAATTGAAATAACTAATCATTAAAAAAAATACAACTGTTTTGGGAACTACATGAGCCCATGTTTTTCCACCGGCAAACCAGGAAAAGATTCGAATTGTTTTACATATTTCACAGGGGTCTGAGTTGCAAACATTTGCACTTCTGCAAATATCACATTTTAAAAATTAGACTGGCAAAAAAACACTTATTCCATCAACACTTTGCTGGATGTGTGAAGACAATTAATTTAATCCACACAGTACCTCCTTGTACTCAGGAATCCTACGGACTAATCACTGTTAGAGAGTTTTATTTCACATCACTAACAGTTCATGTGTAGATGCTAAAGAATGTCTTTGTTCATGAAGACATAAGTGCCAAGAGTTCAGCATATTTGAAAATTAAAATGGAGCATTTTAACACATCCTTAAATTTGTAATCTGACTTATAAAAATATTTAAAGGAATGTTACAATAGTGATAAATATCCTCATAGGGGATAAAGTATAACAGGCTTGCAATAATCGTTTGGCAATGAGAGAAATACAGCACTATAATACATTTGTGAGACAAAACACAATAAATGTCAAGATTTAGGTATAGCAATGCATGATTGCCTAAAAGAAATAGCATACTTTCTCAAAGACCCTCACTTAACTCACTGTTAGTGGTATTATTTATGTAATACATGTTTAGAAAAATTTGCAAACTGGGAGTAGTTTTGTTTTGTTTTGTTTTGTTTTTCTCCGGTACCGGGAACCGAACTCACGACCTTGCGCTTGCCAGGCAGGCGCTTTGCCGCTGAGCTAAATCCCCAGCCCCCTGGGAGTATTTTTGATTGACCTAAAAACAGGGAAAAATCAGACACTTTATTCACTGATCTTCATTGATAGCAAACAAGCATTTCAATCCTATAAAGTACAGAAATGTAATGAAAAGCTACTACTAATGTATATTTATTTTGCATCTCTTAAAATTATGTTTTAGTTTGTTTGCACATTTTACAATATTTAAAGACTATTACTTGTACAAATATTGAGGTGAACACTTACACAGTAGGGTCAGTAATAGAGTTTCATTTCCACAAAACTATACCCAACTCAAGTCTGTCCAGGGTTTAAAGAGCCTTAATCTATAATATGAGTGCTCAAATCCCATTAGAAGTGCCATACTTAGTAAGAAATTTGTGACCTTTCTTGATATTATGTTAGTTTCAATCATTCTGTATTTTATGCAAATTCCTAGAAATATTCTGATTTTCTTAATCAATTCTATGGTGAATAACTATGAGTCAGCCTAGAAAATAATGTAATTTGAATCAATACTTCATTGTTTTCACAATATTTTCTTTTCAGCTGAGTACCAAAGACAGGATTTCAGGGTCAAGTTTATCAAAATGTGAATACTGATGTTAGAAATATATATATATCCTTATATAATATATTAAAATTAAATTTTTATCTTAAACTGTAAAACTAATGAAGTAAAAATGAATTAGGCTGCAGGATAACTTCCAAAACTGGAAGACTAGAAAAACAATAGGATAATAACTTCATAGCATTGTTTTTGGCAGTAATGTTTTGAATCTGACCCCCAAAATACAAGCATCCAATGTAAAAATAAATAAGTAGAACTACGGTCAATTAAAAAAGATTCTGAATTAAGCACAATTGATCAGCAGAATGAAGAAGCAACATTTATTAAAGGAATATTTTCAAGCCATGTATCTGAAAATAGTTAATCTGTGAGATATATAAAAAAGTCCCATAACTCAACAGCCATATCAAAGTGCAATAATTAAATAACCAAATTAAAAACCAGTCAAATAATTCATCAGACATTTCTCCAAAGAAGATATATACAGGGCTAAGGAGTATTTAGAAATGTTCAATATCAATAATCATCAGGGACTTGCAAATCAAATCCATAATTTGATTACGGATTGCAGTATCACCTCACACCTGTGTGAATGCTCTATTATTTGATGAAATATTCCACTTCCGAAATTCATATTGTACCTTAATTCCATTGCTAGAGTATGATGAGGTAGTTCATCATAGTTCTCTTAGTCCATGGGAGCTTTACCCTCTTGAATAGGATTAGCAGTCTTATGAAAAGGCTGCAAATTGAAAGGAGCTTCCTTTTGCCCTGTCGTCTTGTAAAGGACTGAGTACTCCTTCTCCCTGAGACTCCTTCTGTAAAGGACTGAGTACACCTTCTCCCTGAGACTCACATCTTGGTAGAAAAGAACAGTCCTTCCCAGGCCACTGTGTAGAAATTACCTTGATCTTGATTTACCCAGCCTTTAAAATCATGAGAAAACTTTTTAAAAATAAATTGTGTACTTTCCCACATTATGTTGTAGTAGCACAAATAGATTGTGACTAGAATGGAAATAAATAACACAAATAAATAAGCATCCATATGGAGAAACTGAGCATTCATACATTATTAGTAGGAATGTGAAATAGCAAAACCATTACACCATGGCAAAGAATATGAATATGTAAAGTTTCCTCAAAAAATTGAAAGTAGAGCTAGCGCATAGTGCAACAAGCCTTCTTCTGAATATGGAGTCAGCCCTTCATAGCCATATGCTCTGCATTCTCAAAATCAGTCAACCATGGATGGAAAATATTCATAAAAGTACAACTTTCTTACACATCTACAGACTTTTCTTGTAACTATTCCTAATACACTAGTACCAATTATTCATATAGCTTTCAGATTATATAAAGTATTCTAAGTAATGAAAATGTGATTTAAAGTATGAAGGAGTGTATTAGTTACTTCCCCATCACTGGAACAAAATACCCAACCCCTTCAACTTAAAGGAAGAGTAGTTTATTTTGATGCACTGATTTAGAGGGTTGAACCCATGGCAGCTGTCTCCAAGGGAGAAATTACATGGCAGAACATTGTGGCAGCCAAAAGATCCGTACATGACAACCACAGAGGAGACGAGGGAGAAACATGGACCAGAATGCGTCCTTCTACATCACATTCACAGTGACTCACCTTTTCCAGCTGGGCCCCGCCACTGGAAAGCACCTTTAGTTATGACTTTATCAATTGATCAATCAATTCACTGAGTATTGTGTTTCGTGATTCAGTCACCTTCCCAAACTTACAAATCTCAACTTATGAGAATTTGGGAGATACTTTAGATATAAATCATACTATTTCAACACTGTCTCCTAAAAACTTCAAGTCAATTTCATTATGAGAAATGTATTCTGTCCACATCTAAGAGTTGACAAAATCTTAATAGTTCTAATGTTGCTAAAAAGTCTTAAGTTCAGAATCTCCTTAGAGAATTAAGCCAAACTCTTAGCTGTAAGGCACTCTAAATTTTTTTTAAAATGTTAATTCCAACAATCAATAGCACAGAGCACACAATCCCTCTCTAAAAAAGGAGGTACAGGAAATATAAATGAAATGAATGGGGCAAAGCAAGGCTGAAATTCAGCATGGTAAACATTAAATCCCGTAGTTCCTTGTGCAGCATCCTGGCCAGGGTATAGTTATGGTGTGAGCTCCAAAGGAGGTAGGCAGCTCAGCTTCCCTATAGCATTGCCTTTGTTATCTTTGTGTCATTTCTCCCAGCTGCCTCCATGAATTGCCTGTTATTTTATTTGGCAGAAGTTCCACATTTCCAACTTCTTTGAAACATTCAACTTCACTTTTATAGCTTCACAAACTGGCTTCTCAAGGCTTCACTGGCTGGCCTCCAGGACTTGCTCTGAAATTTGAGTGGAAGCCTCCATGACCCATCAGCTCTCTTTTTTATATAATTAAGTTTATTGGTACATTTTAGATAGATGTAATGATTGTATTCATCACAGGGAATTTGTACCTGTACATGATACATTTTGATTACTCTTTTTTCCCAAGCCCCTCTCCTCCCTTTAATCCCTCTTTGCCTCCTTAGTACCAAGCTTTGTTTCCATTTTATTTTTTCCTTTTCCCCTCCTTCCTTTCCCCTTCCCCCTTCCCTAGTTAATCTTTCCATTTGAACAATTACTTCCTATTTCATAATATCTAAAATACATTTTCATCCTTATTTACTCTTTAAGTTTCTCACACCAGGGAGACAATGTGATGTTTACACATATGAGTCCTATTTATTTCACTCAAGAGTATGATCTCAAGCTGCAAGCCAAACAATCAAGTAAAATCATCTAAGATTTTGAGGATGATGCCAAGGTCTGTTGCCAGCTTAAACAGTAGGTGGGGACCACTCTTGCACCCTGGCTCCGTTGGTCTCTCAGTGTCTGGGTAGCTGAATTCAGAGAAACACTTCCATATCTCAGATTTCCCAAGTAGGGCACCCATGGGCTATCTTCTCAAAGGAAAGTCTTTCAAGGATTTTATCCTTCATAGACCCTTGAGCCTGTTATGGTTAGGTTCTGGCCGATTCATGAGTCACTCTCAAGATTTTTCTGGTACAAAGTAATTGACTTTTTAAACTTGCTCGTTTTTTTTTTGTTTGTGTTTTTTTGTTTTTTTGTTTTTTTTTTTTTTTAAACAACTTTACTCTCCTTGGCTTCAACTTTACATGTGCTTTCTTTTGGGTCAAATTACAATATTCTCCAATCATTCAGTTCTCCTTTTTTGCTCCGGATTCTCACTGTAGTTCTGGGTAAAAATCACCCCAGAATTCATCTGCCACATCTTGAGAATTGAGCTGGCTTGAAAAATTCTCTACAAGATTAGGTATTGATTCCCCTTTAAGGTTGCTCACAAAGACATAGGATACAGACAAAATGCAGACAAACTCTTTCCCAGAATAAAATGCTCATCATTTCTATTCCAGTTTCCAATACAGTCCTCATTCACAACTAAAACCTCTGCTTGCATTCTATGCTAGGGTTTCTCTAGCCAATATCTCCAAACTTTTTTCCACTCCTCTCACACTATAGATGCAAGGGCACCTATAGCACATAGTCAGGTAGTCACAGAAAGTACCCAGGTCTCTGGTATCAATTATCTGTATGAGTCACTTTTCCTGTAGCCTTGAGAAGTTATTTAATTGGTGCAATTCAAATCAGACTTTCTTCACTCCATGGTTGTCTGGTGCCAAGGCAGAAGAAGCATGGCAAGAGGGCATCGTAAAGGAAAACTGTTCAACCCTCCAGTAGAAAGCACAGAGAAAGAAGGAGTTGAGAGCAAGAATATAGCCATTTATAAACTAAAATATATCTCCTCTAACTAGATCCCACATTCTACATGAATTCCTCATCTACCTTTGAACATGGGACTCATGCAAAATTTTAATCTAAATAATAACAAGAATGATATGCATAAATAATATGAGAATACCTTGCCTTTTTATCTGAGCAATCTCAGATTTTAGTTTCCCTAGGGTTCCTAGAACCAGCCCCTATGGATTATTCAGTGATGATTATGTAACTGCATTGCTTGAAATGAAGATCTCAGGGAGATAAGTGTATGGCTATGCTCTTTGCAGCATTATTCACCATCACCAAAATATGTAAGCAGTCTAAAATTAATATTATTCTGGTTTTCTAAAGGAATACTTCTATGTGTGAAAATATGAATGAACACAGAAGAGAGTATGGTGATTGAAATAGTCCAGTGATGGAAAAATGCATACTACCTTAGTCATTTTTCTTGGTGGGACAAAATGCCCAACTTACTCAAGTTAAAGGAGGGAAGATTTATTTTGGCTCACAGTTGAGGAAGTCACAGTCTGTAGTTAACTCGTTCCAAAGCAGGGCAAAATAGCAAATGGACCTGGCAGAAGAGAAACAGCTCAGGGTACTGCAGCAGAAAAAAGAAAATGATCAGGAAGGAGGGAGTGAGAGTGACTGTTCTAGACCAAGCTCCTATTCACCTACCTCCTCCCAGCAACACATTCAGCTAAAACTTATCAGTCAGTTCATCTGCCAGTGAATACCACATTCATATGATCCAATCATCCTCCCCAAAAAGTTCCACTTTTGGGGACATGATAGGTGACAAATTCTTTCCCAGAGATTTCCCAGCATTGGATTTTGGAGGACATCTAGATAAAAAAAATAAATAAATAACATTTCACCCCTAGCCCCCAAAAGTTTCATCCACATCAAATTTAGTCCATGTTTAAGAATCAACAAAATCTTAATAGTTTTAGCATTTCTGAAAAGTTCAAATTCAGGATTGGAGGCAAACTCATAGAAGAAAGTGCCTGTAAAAATCAAATAGAGCCAGAGCTTGCAGCCTAATTTGAAGGTCTGGAGCTCTCTTCAGAGTTCTCTGTGAATCTGTGTCCACCACCTAAAGGGACTGTGTTGAAACAATGATGAGCTTACATGGAAATCCTGGGGATGTGCATGCAGCGATGACAATGAAGATTGCAGTTCCTCTGAAGCAGTGATCATTCCATCCAGGCCGCAGACCTACTGGTTGGTGCCACTCACATCCAGAGTAGGTCTCCCCTCTTCAGTAAGTCAATCATCCAGTCACACCCAGAATTGTGCTAAACTAATCTGCTCAGTGTTTCTCTATCAGTTATCCAGGATACTGAACAATTCCACTTAAAGGAGGCACCAACAAGAACTGCACTCAGAGAAACAGTGTAGAATGGTGGTTGCCAGGATATGAGGGAATGAAGAAATGGAAATTGCTCTTTAAGTGATACATAGTTTTAGCTATGCGAGGTGACTAATTTCTAAATATCTGGATATAACTTCGTGTCTAATTTACGGTATTCCATTCAAAATATGTCAAAAGGAGCATGATCTATCTATCTATCTACTATCATCTATCTAATTATAGCCTGTAGCTAATAATCCTGTTGGTTTCACCTTAACTATGTGAATATGTGAAAGGATAAGGTAGACTGGCATGTTAAGGGTCTCTAATAGATGATGCCTTCAGTTCCCCATGTCTTTGTGTAGTCATCTACGACATGGTCACTGGACTTGGCTCTGTTATTTGATTTTTGTAACAGGGATTAGTGAAATGAGCTAGGCTTTTATTAGGCAGTAAGAAGATCAGCTCCTCAATGAAGTTAAGGAGTCTAAAATGGAATCTGCTGAGTCACAGTTCTCCAGAGATCTTAGAAAAACACCTTCCAATGTCCTTTGGCTTTCAGGGACACCCCCAGAGCCTGACCTGGTAGGCCAGTGGCTCAAGGCTGCATTCACCCTCAGCAGACACTGTAATTTCTGGGCACAGATTAGACCCTGAAAAGCCTGTAGCCCCTAATAGGATGTAGATTATTTTGCTTACAATGTCCTGAGCTCCCTGGAAACCTAGATAAAGTACGTCTTTGGTGTCCTACTCAGGAACCCTTCCAGTTAGCAGGGATTGTATTTCCTTGTCTTCATATCTTTTAGTTTCTTGCCTTTGTATCTCTTAAATAAGTTGACTAGCATCCTCATTCTCCATCTGCAGTTTCATTTTTCATCACTGTGAGATACAACCCCAGCATTCCAGTGACAATTTGACTATGAGAATATCAAACATCTTAATGCAAGCTGAGTTTAAAACCTAAACATTGGGATTTTTGCCTCACGTGCTGCTGGTGAAATTCTTCCACTAATCTGCAAGAAAACTTTTGTGTTCTGCTGGAGTAGATAATCCGGTCCACATTCAACTCTGAACCTGGACATTAGTCAGGTCCTATTAAATCATTTATCCCAACCTGAGCCAGCAGAAGAACATCAAAATAGTACATTCTTCTAGAAATCACCATTAGAATATCAAACAAGGACTAGCACACACTACTTATGAAAACAAAAATTTAAACTTTGGATGCTTTTGTTACATATACATAAGTAACAGACAAATATATTAGAAGTTTACCAAAAGATCAGTGCTGTTTTCACTTCCAGTTGTAAAGTCCAGAGCACTGAAGCAAATCTCTAAGAAAGAACACTCTTTTCTCTGCAAAAGAATAATGTGAGATACAATGGTACTTCTGTTCCTAAAACTAATATGTTCTATGATTTTGGAAAAATGGCCATGTTTGTGTTTGTGTGGGAAGAATGGCTGTGGTCATGTTTGTCACCTGATGCAGAGTTTACAAACAAAAACAAATAATTGCTAAACACTTCTCTCTGGAAATCAACTTGCCTACAAACGAAAGTGTTCCCAAATAGAGGCACCACAGTATTCCATTTATGAAACTGTGATTGTATAATTCTTGTCCAAATGATACCTCTGCAGAACCAGAAATATGTGGCAACTATTGAGTTTTCATACACTTACGCACAAATAAACACATGAGTGCTCTCAAACAGTAAAGTGGGTTTCATGTTAGGTTCAAAAGAAAGGTGCATTGAAATAGTGAGACACTCTAATTCTGATTATCAGAGTATTTTTATGAGTCAGTCAGCATACTGGGACAAATGTGGACATCATAGCTCCTTGCATAATGTAAAGATATTTAAGTAGGGGGCGATTAATCTTTATTTGTAAAGGACTGGAATTGCAAAGAATTGATAAAACAGATTACTGTAGTATTTCCAAAGGTATACACTTTATTGTAATAAATTAATATTACTCATGTGAAGACATTATTTAAATGTTAAAATGATCTAAATATTTTTGTATTATTGCATATTATCATAAGATTTCTCTGCTTGTACGGTGCTTTTTGTTATTTTTGCTTTTATTTTCTTTGGTTCTTTGAAGCAGGAGGTGGTTATGCAGTTCAGATTGACTTTAAAATCACTATGTAGCCTAGGCAGTATGCTACTGTGTCCAGATTGTTTATGTGTTTTTAGCTCTTTTGGATATTCCATAAGTGAGGGGTTAACTATATAATCATTATCAGCTATAACTATGATAAAATTCTTGTGCATGTACTCTTGTAAATATTTACTCCTGCAAATATTTATAATGCGACATCATGTATTTTTGAAAGCATCAATGAAAGACGTGAATTTACATCGATTCAGTGCTACTTTTGAACACATATGCACAATTATGTAACTTCTAAAACAAACAATTTTCAACATAACTAAGGTACATTATTACTTAAAATGTGATTAAAAATCTCATTTTAATTTAAAGATATATATGGATATAATATTTGTAGTAAGAAATGTAAAATTATACTTCTGATTAAAACAAACATAAGAAATATTTGAATTTCTAAAAGTGAATAGCAGAAATATTACACACATACCAAAGTTTATTTAGCTATAGAAAGAAAAGTCTTGATGCTACTATAAATAATTTAGGAGTTGATTCTACTATAAATAAATTACAGAAAAAGAACAGATCCTGTATGTATCCAGGTGTTCTCTACATACATCAACAGATGAACGGATAAAGAAAATTTGGTATTGGGGTTGGGGCTATAGCTCAGTGGCATTAGCTCCTGCCTGGCAAGCATAAGATAGTGAGTTTGATCCCTGGTACTGCAAAAAATATTAAAAACAGAAAATTTGGTATTTATAAACAATGGAGTAATATTTGCTATAAAGAAGGATAAATTTGAGTCATTTGTAAAAAAATTAGATATACCTGGAGACTATATATTTGATCAGATACAAAAGCTTAAATGTAGCATGGATTCTTCTATATAAGAAACTCAAATTGTAAATAAATTAAAGAGCAAATAAAAGACAGATAGTAGGAAACAGATACATAGAGCTTTTGCATATAAAGGACCAAGAGATGGAGGTGAAAGGTAGGGAGGGAAGTACAAAGGGACATAAAGGAATTAAGATGTGTTATGTACACAAGCTAAATCTCTACTGTGAGGATACTGTAAACAGGTACAAAAACTCAAACTAAGAAATAAATCCTGATATATTTATAATATCATGTTTATAAATAGAATGCTTATAGTTTTATTGAATGGCATTTCTGTGCTTCATAGGTTGCAGAATGGAGAATGACAGACTTCAATTAATTATCAGGAATGAAGTACATACATAAATACATAAGTACAATATATAGAACCATAGCCCTCACCCCAGTGTTTTCTTTTTCTGCATTATTCCACAGTTAGATGAGTGAAGAAACTCTGTGGTGATTTGAACACTGTGCTTTGTGTGTTTTGCCAAAGTATACAAAGTACATGAAGTATATTAAGTGTATGACATTCCGCAATAGGGCAATCGAAGCCACCCATGAAGGTCTATCTAGTATCTGCACCTAGTTCATTTCTACATGTCAAAGAAAAAGCCACTCTATACTGCAGAATAATCTACAGGTTAAACATGGTGAGGTATACATAGTTCAAAATCTAATCTTAAAAATAATTCCATAACATATATGTAATTAGCTCTAAAATTACAGATAGCAAATATTATGCTTAATAACATCATGTATGCATTTGGTAAATGGGGTCTACTTTTCTACTTTTATGCATTCGGTAAATGGGGTCAAAGGAGATTCCAGATTGACCTGAAATTCTAAATTAGGATTTTTCTATCCAACTCCTTATCCTCTTTGTGTCTGATTTCTTGTTTAGCAGACAATGTTATTTGGCTGTTAATGATACTATTTTTTTGTACTAATCACAACTTAGCGAGAAATCCCACAAACAGTACACAAGAGCAGTGTCCTTAAACCATCCTGTGAAATATCTGTGCAGAAACCTCATGGAGATAATTCCCTTGTTTTGGGAGCCACCAAGGGATTGGTGGGGCACACTTTCTGGCAGGTCTAAGTGGGTAATGGAAGTGTAACCTTGGATGATATATCTGGCTTCTGGCCTTTCGTCTCTGGCACTTTTCTCCTGCTGTGGTTCCTGGCTACTGTGAGCTAACCATGTTTGCTCCACCACTGCCTTCTGCTCTTGGAGCCAGCTGACCATGGATTGAGTGCCCTGATTCTTTGAGAAGATCTGGTTCAAGGATGGACATTTGTTTGCCAGAAAGTAAAGAAGAACAAAATAAGTAAACAAACAAACATACAAAGCAGTGAGCGATGCTAAAGCTCTTGTCCCTCGATGTGTCTGTTGGTATTGTTTCTCAGCTACATGAAATCTAATACAGTACCTTTCTTCCAATTTCAGATGGAAGTTAGCAGGATGTAGCATAAGAACTGTCACTATTAATATTTATTTATATACCTATTTATTTATTTATGCAATAATGACCTTGTAATTAATACAGCAGTTTTTGTGCTTACCTAAGAAAGGCATTACGCCTTGTTCCTTTTTGCATCAAAATATACATAGTGGCAAAAAAAATAATTACTTTGCAAATTTTGCCTATGAAGACAGTAATTTAAAAATGATTCACTTCTAGGAAAGATAAATTGTAAAGGAGACACTAAATTTAAATACCTTTGATACATAACACATTCTGGTATTGAGACATCAATCAAAAATAGTAATATTCTATTTTTGCAACCAATATAATACATAGCTTATAACAAGACATGATAATTTTTGTAACTTTATTTTGATATTGAGAATATTGAAACTCAGTTCATTTAAAACATATACTTTGATCATTTCCAGAATATTTCCAAAAGACATGGTTAAATTAGAAAAAAATAACTGTGTGTAGATGAAAATTAAAATTAAAACAATGCTAAGTAAACAATCAAAAACACAAAATCACTCTTTTCATTGGCCATTTTCAAAATTTTCAGACATAGTTGTCTGTTTTACTTCTGCTACAATATCAAAGGGTGATCTTGAGACAAGGATCTATCTTAGACCTTGCAAAATGAATGCCTTAGGAAACTAGAATGTAGTACAGGATTTGAGTTACAGGTATTTTTATGAACTCATTTTTGCTAAATTATAGATGAGTTAATACAAAAGTAATTATAGGCACATGCATCTTCATGGATTAACATACAGAAACATATTTCTAAGTTCTTTCTATTGAGCATGTTTAGACACAATGACACACTAATTTCAAGGAATATATATGATAGCAGGATTGTGATTTCTAATGCAACTAACTAATAAAAAGAATCAGGGATTCTTTGAGAAGATCTGGTTCAAGGATGGACATTTGTTTGTCAGAAAGTAAAGAAGAACAAAATAAGCAAACAAACAAACACACAAAACAGCAATAGGACAAAGGACAAAGGAACTATGGAGATAAGTAAAGAGCTCTCGGTTACCAAAGTTGGAACCATCTGAACAGCAATGTACATACTGGTAATTCAATGAATAGTCTTTATTGCTATACATATGTGTATATGTTTATGAAAGTATATTTTATACTTGTGTTGAAGATAGCACAAGATTTTGAAATAATTTATGCAGACCTTCTCTCTGAGGGAGGAGTACTTTAACTCTCCAACTCCTGAGTATAGATTGTTTTAATGATTTGTTTCCCAAATGTTAGAAAAAAGGCAAGGACAATGGGGAGAGTAACTTTATACTGGAGAGAACAGGACAAACTCCTTAGCCAGGTGACACAACATATATCAATAGTGACCAGTCCTGTGGAAATTATGGACAATTTACACATTGTGGTGAGAATGAAACTTTACCTAATCTTCCTCTTTCAGTATTATAATTTACAAAATATCTATAGAAAAAAACCATAATTAAGAAACATGTACCCCATTAATCAAGTGATCATTAATATCCAAAACTCTCAAGTTTATCAAAATTAAGAGAAGCTAAGAACCTGTTCTTATACCATAGAGAATAAAGAGACATAACAATGAATATCATGCAGCATACTGGAATGAAAAAAGAAATAGCACAGGGAGACTAATGAAATATGACTAAACAATGCCAGTTAGAGTTAAATAGTGAAATAAAAAAGACTTCAGCATATGGATGCTTCAGTTTTTCTTCTACCATGTTTCCTTAAGAGGATTGAGTACAATTTTTAGAAAATAATCCTAAAGCTCTTGGATAAACATTTTTATATATCTTGAGATAAAATCTAAGAGATAGAAACGGTATGAAATTTCCCCTTTTTGTTCCACTGAGGAGACTCATTTCTATTGTATATAAGTAAAATGTGTGGCATCTCAATAATTTACTAATTATGAAAGAAGATACTATGAGTATTAATTCAATATGTGGAAGAAGAGAGATGAGAGAAGATATAAAGAAATATAGCTGGAGCAATGATTTTACCATATTTTACCTTAAATCTATAATACTACTTTCATGCATGTGTTTATGAATATAGATATATGATATTATGCATATTCACCAATGTCTGGAAAAGATACCCACCTGCTCCCCATTTATGCCAATGTGATATAGAAATATAAAAAGAACTGATGATCTAAAACCTGTGGCAGGCGCCCTCCTTATTGGCCACACTGAGTCAGGGCTGACTATGTGGCCAGCAGAAAACAATGGAAGTCACAATATAAATTATGTGGCCAAGTTACATCAAGTATTTCAGGTTTTCCTTGGCTTCCTAGATCACAAGCATTGGGGGATCTAACTACCAGACTCTGGAGACACTCCAGTAGTCATTTTGGAAAATTTCTACCAATAGCTGCTTCCAATTTAGCAGCTCCATGAATTTACACCTTCGGAGAGCAGATCCCCTAACTACAATGAGGTCTTCAAATGACTCCGCCTGAAGGACGTTTGATTATAACCTAAATAGAGACTAGGCCGGTGCTGCCCAATGAACCTCTGCCTGAGTTGGAAATCCACCCAAACAATAATTACGGTTATAACTCTAAGCCAATAAATTTGGAGTAACTTTTGGTGCAGCACATAACTCATACAACCTCACAAATGTGTGGGAGGATGGCTTTCTTAAGGATTTTTTTGTTTAGTTTTTGGGGCTGGGGATTTAGCTCAGTGGCACAGCGCCTGCCTGGCGAGTGCGAGGTTGTGAGTTTGATTCCCAGTACCAGAAAAAAAAAAAGAAAAAGAAAAGTAACATGGGAAGAAAATCAAGGTACTATAGCTTTAATAATCCAGTGGATCATGAAATGCACTGCTCACTTCTAGAAACAGCAAGAGACATGAGGCCTTCATACAAAAATGTTTGTTGCTTATAAAACATATGGAAAAGGCAACATCCTTGCTAATTCTCTTTTCTACATTAGAAAAAAACCCTCATAACTAATGTTCTTTTTATTCTCCTTAAAAAAAATAAGCTTAGGCACGATTTGCTGATGGCTTTCGGAGAAACCAGCTTTTCAGTGTGACCCTTCTTCTGAGTGATGTGTTTGTGTCCTCCACAACTTTATATACTTAAGGTTTTTTTTTTTTTTTTTTCTGATGAAGTGTATATTTTGTTGGTTTCTGGTCTTGTTTATAACACACACACCCCCCCCACACAAATAAAAGGAAGAAATGCTCCTTGTAGCTTGGTCCCTGGGGCCAAGATGCAGTGCCAGGATACAAGGGCCCAGCGGCCAGCTAGAGTGGGTGGAAGCGGTTACAACAGTAAACTAGGTGGCCTGGACCCCTTTGTCCCCTTCGGGCTGGTCTCCGGGAGCTGTGAGCTCTGGTTGACTCCAGGCAGCTGTGTGTGTGGACCCTGGGGTGGGCCCACGGATGGACTCCAGGGCCCTTCAGGCGACATCTGAACATAGGGGCCCTGGAATGAGACTGGTCCCTGGTCGTGTCCCTGTCACATGTGCCAGGCAGGATTGTGGGCGTCGTTCAGCCCTGAATGAGCAGAGGGAAGCACCTTCTGTGGGTCCCCGACCACACCTGACACCTCTTCTTCTAATCGCTTCAGGCAGGCTGTTTTGAGTTTCAGGTTGTGCTCTTGCACTTGCTGCTCGAGAGCTCCAGAGCTTGGCCTAGGGGTGCAGGCTGCCACCTGTCATGTAGAAGCGAGTGGGGTAGGCGCTGCCTGGGGTATTGTCAGAAGGGTAGGTATAGTCGCTACCACAGTCGTCACCTGAACTAGGGGGTACACCGAGGAAGGCAGACCGGGCCGGACCTTCCGGCTATTCTTGGGCTGTGAGTCCAGGCTGCCTGGGGTTCTCCGTCGGAGGTTGCTGGGGAATGAGGGATAGTAGGCCAAGCTGCCCCTGACGCCCGAGGATGACAGCTGCCCGGGGCTGTTCAGGGCCAGCACCCCCTGCCGGAAGCCAGCCTGCGTCAAGCCGCCTACACTCGCTTCTCTCCCGAAGGAAGCATAAATGCCCAGCTCGCCACCCTTGCCTCCAAGTCCAGATCCCAGGAAGGCGGCTTCTGAGATGCCACCATGTGAGTCACTGAAGTGAGCGCTGTCGCTGTAGCTGCGGCTTGGGTCGAAAGAGGAATTGTTCTGGTCACTGGGGCCCCAGGAGCACGAGGCAGACAGGTTCTCGGGACCTGAACCTCCAAACTGGACTCCAGCCAGAGAGGTGGGCCGGCCCTTCCCGTTGGCCGCAGGCAGAGGGAAAATCATGCTGAAGTCCAGGAGGTCGCTTAGCTCCTTGTCGGTGCCCACTGGCTCCATCCTCTGGGGTGGCTCATCCTTTGGCAGGAACCAGGGTGGACACCCAGGCCTGGACACAGCCCCGCTTAGAGAAAAGGCCTGTTTTCCTCCCTCGCTCCCGCTCCAAACTCCAGCCCCTCCCTGGGGAGCAGGCCCCCCAGGGACCCCTCTCCCGCATTGGACCTGGGGATGGCAACCCCCGCGCTGCGTAGTTTCCCTAGTGCGGGCGGCTGGGGGCGCGCCTTTCTTAAGGATTTAAAAGAGAAGTTCCTATTTGAGAACTACAAAGACAAATATGGGGATAATGTTAAGTGACTATCTTTGTGCCAGAGCATCATTTCCCCCTATTCCACATTGTTTTCCAGAATAGAGGAAAACAGATTTATGTCAAGGTAAATTATTGAACAAGTCTACATTGGGGAACACACTAACTGTAAGAGTAAAATCCTATGGATTTCCTACCTTTCACAATTTTCCAGTCAAATAAATGGGCCCTCCGTCTGAGTGAATTTCATCCATCACCAAGATCTAGCCAGGTATGCTGAACTTTTTTCGGTTTTAGAGTGATACTTAAATATTACAGAACACTTAAATATGAGAGGACCCTAAAGTATCACTAGATATGTGAGAATAGTTGTTATCATAGATGTACTAAAGCACATAGAATGAAAAAAAGTAAAGAAAAAAGCTAAATAAAGACAAAAAGCATATTAATCAGAAGAAACTTTAAGAATCATTAAGCAAATAAGATATTACACCAGAAGACATTGTGGTAAGAATATAACACTACTCAAAATGGAAAATTTTAATTAGTAAGAAAAAAATCATTAGAATTTAAAAATATATTAATTTCAGTGAAATCCATATTTGAAATTATCACCCAAAACAAAAACAAGCAAAAATGATATTGACAAATGAAAATGATAAATTAAAGGAAATATTATTTCACTAAAATAGTACAGATTTTAAAAAATGAGAAGGGAAAGAAGGAAGTATGACTTTTTATCCTTGTAAAAATATGAAATTAATTCCTAGACCTGGCTGTTTCTAGAATAAAAGAAGCTACAGAGATTACAGGCACTATAAATTTTTAAAAAATCTGTAAAAAGACAAATCATTGTGAAATTTCAAAACACCAGTAATAGAAAATACTAAAAGCTTCTGGAGATAAACATTTTTAGAAAGTAGGTCATCAATAAAAGAGCATAAAAGGAATTGCATTTTTAAATTGCAACTAAAAATCTAGATCTCTGAGGACACAGTAGGCTTAAGGTTTTCAGCATCTATCATGTCCCCTGATTATAGAGCTAAAGAATGAAAGCAACAAAACAAACTTATATATGGTATGAAAGAATTAGATGAATTTTTGATTGTTTTATTGGTTTTAAAATTCTGCCGTGAACACTAAATTTAATGAACATTACAGTTGCATATAACAATTAATATTTTGGTTGCAAGGAAATTTTAGGTGGATTTCTATCATATGGAATTTAAATATCCTGAAAAATGTAAGTAAATTCATAGATCACACACACATACACACACTTGTTATCACACACTTACATACAACATTTACCTCATATATTCAAATTAGGATGGTTTATATTACATGAATTTTCCCAAAGATCAAAAATAAAAGTACCTTATTAAACCTTAATTATCTAGTGTCAGATTTGGTGTTAAAAGGAAATTCCAGATCCTTCACTGGTTGTTATGGACAGGTAAACATAAGGAGATAGGAACTGCTAAAAAACTAGGGTGAGATTCCCATAAGTAGAGCCTACAGTAACTTCTATAGTATGTTTCTTAAATGAACCCCAGGGGCTCAGCAATTAAAGGTTTATTTCCCAAAGAGGTGTTACTGGGAATTTGTGGAAACTTTAAGGGGGAGGGATAACTAGGAAGTCTTCTGGTCCCTCAGGGCCTACCTTTGAAAGGACATGACCCTGAAGAGATTGGTGGAAGGCTAGTATTTGCTTCTTCATTTTGGCTCTCTGCCATGATGTTCAATCTTGCTATTCACTCAAAAACAATGAGACCATGTAATCATGGACTGAAACCTCCAAAACTGTGAGTCATTATAAACTTTTCCTCGTTTTAAGTAAACTGTAGGAAGTATTTTATTAATAAGTAACAGAAACCTAGTTAACACGGTAGCTCAGTGACTTAATTAAAGAATTATTTCAGAACAGTCATACCAAAGGCACACACAAAAAAGATACAAGAGAGAACAAGGCAAGCAAAGGTGTGAGCACAAGCATTACCCAAAGAATGATAGCTATGTCACTAAAGTTGCTGCCATGCAATATTCCTGACTTGTTCCAAGGAGTTTGGAGCTTTCTTTTTCCTACATCTGTCTGTTCTTAGTTAATGACCACTAAAAGAAGATACAAATTACAGGTACATCTAGCTTTCTTCATTTGTGTGCACTGCAGAGCCCAGGGATTGCAAGTCCTAAGCCTCAAAATATACAAACAGATGTTAATTAAAAAGAAACAGGGGGCTGATGTTTAAATGTATGATTAATCTTACATGTCTATATTTATCTGAGTATCCAAATTGAAGATATCAATATGTAATATAACAACCATTGTTAATTTCCTCTCACCTTGTCTGATTCTGTATTACTTCTATTGTTTTTGTGTTATTTTCAATGTGTGTTTGTGTTTGTTAAGATATTTTCATTCTTTTTTCTTTAAAAATTAAAGAAAAGAAATGGGGAACTCATAATCATTTGTGTTGTGAGAAAGACAACTAATATTACTTTATATTAAGCAGAAAAAGCCTTTGTTAGTTCAGCAAACAAAGTGGTCTTCAAATCAGGAACAAAGAGAAACAATGGATAATCTAAGGCATCTAAATCAGAAGACTAAGAATCTGAGAAGTTTGAGAAACACCCCACATTCTTTGTTCCAATCTGGCTATGACCTCAAGGAAAACTGACAAACAGTTGATGCTTTCTCTTCTTTTCCATCAACTACAGTATCGCAGTTTAAAGACCAGGTCTGGCAGCCATGTAATCACTCCTCTTAAACCCTGTGTGGACAGGAAATGTTTGTTTCACTGATGTTTTACAGCCCTCTATCATGAGCCTATCCCACATGAATTCACAAATTCGTACTATTCAATACCGGACTCCCTCTCCTCACACAAGTCAAAAATGTTTTTCTTGGGGCTCTGTGTTTGGAGATTTAGGTTAATAAACACCCAGTGGTTCATGTGTGCAATGAAGTATTATCTTTGGATTTATACTAATATTCAGTCTGCTAAATTTGGTCTCCCTTTATCCATTCATGCTTCATTTCAGTTCTTGCTATAACCAAAGAAACATCCCTCCACCTTGTAAAGTACATGTTCGAATAAATAAGTCATTGTTAAAACTGATCACTGGCTCCCTATTGATTCAAAATTGACAGCTTCATCTTCTACGGTCCTCCTAAATTCTCAAACCCAAATTTATATATATATGCCTTACACTCTTGTACTATATGATATTGAATGATGTTCAGCTTACTAATTTACTAAGATAGCCTGATTCTTTTGAGCCTATGTAAATACTAGACCTTTTTAATCTTAATATTGTTTTCTTCTGATTATGTTTTTGTCTATATAGATGAGTATTTCAGTACAGTCCAAACTTATCCAAGCAACTATTCCTCTGGGAATCTCTTTACATTAAATAAGACTTACTAAGTTACTCTTTGTATGGGCTACTTTAAGGCCTTCTTCATTGAATCCTATTTTAGAATATTATATTTGAAACTATATTTCACTCTCTGCAAATAAATTACAAAATTCTTCACATTAGAAACAATGGCTCACTTACTTAATCTCAGGAGCCTACACAGAGTGTGATATATATTAATGTAATCTCTCAGTGAAGTTTGAAATACAGTTGAATGAATTAATTATACAAACATCTTTCTTTTATTTTTGGTTCTATGAAAGCATAAGTGCAGAAGGCCTTACAAATTCTTCTTTTTTGTCTTTTCTTTGACCTTCAACTACGACTGCTACTGGGTATTCCAGCATTACTGAATAATCTAAAATTTAATTCTGCCATAGCAGCCTCTGCCTAGAGTAAAATAAATTGAAAAAAGTTATCAATGTAGTTCTTATTAGATTTGAACTCTAGCATAGGTCACAGATTGATGTAAATTTGTCATGATCAATGTTAAACACTTCTGTGCTCATAACTACTTTAAAAATTTATCAAATACCTGATTGTCCAGTAGTGTAAGGAAATGCAAGTGACAAAATGAACTCACATGAAGTTTTGAGTGTTTATAAAACTGAAAAATCTATGGATGGATGAACTTTTTTGCTTGATTTGTCTATGTACATAGAAATTCTCACTCAAGAAGCAATAAAAGGGGCTGGGGATTTAGCTCAGCGGCAAACGCGCCTGCCTGGCAAGGGCAAGGTCATGAGTTCGGTTCCCGGTACTGGAGAAAAACCAAAACCAAAAAAAAAAAAGAAGCAATAAAAAAGATCTGCATGATGTGAAAGGGCAACCATTTTGTTAGAAGGATATGGAATCTCCTTTAGTCCTTGGGGGCCTTTCCCCCTCCCCAGGAACACTGTATGCACACACACATACACACAAACACACTTTTGCTTCTGTGAAAGACAGAACAACCCTATAGTTGAAAATATTATACTATTATAAACAGTTCATGTAAAAATATCAGGGATTTTTGAAGTTCATTTGCAACATAAACATACTTATCCCTTCTCCTCCTCCTATTCCACCTTTCCTTCTTCTTCCTCCCCATTTTCTCCTTCTCCTTCTCCAACTCCTTCTTCTATTTCTCCCTCTTAAAACTCAATTTATCAGTAATTTCAACATGAAATACAAAAATATCACAGGGTGCTTTACTTACAAAACATCATTTCCATAGAGAGAAGGTAACAAACAGGGGGAAACAATCATCCCTGAGCACACACAAATCCTGGATATTCAAGGAAAGGTAATATGTGCGATCATCAGGTTTTGTAGAGCTTTTAACAAAAAATGATGGGACCTTAATCACAATTAGAAATGTTTAGCACAAACTCTTCTCACTAAACCTTCCAAAAAATAAAAGTTATTCCACATATATGTTTATGTTTGCGTATGATTCTTCTATTTATTCCCAAGATGGCACACATTTCATTATGAACCATTGATTTCTTCTTGATTTCCAATATTTGCATAATAATTTGAGATTAATAATTTTACCACAAAGAGATCCACTACAGGGTCAGTTTCAGACCACTCAAGGAATTTAGAAGTGTTTACATAGTAACTTTTCCTTGTTACATGTGCACGTGTGCCAAGTGTCCATCTCTGGGCCTAACACAGTCAAACAAGGGATATGTGAGTGTTTCCTCCTATTTGATACCTTCTTTCCTCTATGTTTTTCCCATTGTTTTCCTTGCTGCCACAATGAGCACCTAATGAAAAACATAATCTTGACACTGCCTTCTACTAGTATTCTCACCCACAACACAGGGACCCGGGAATGCACAGAGGTCCTCCCTTACCATCCCTTACCTTCCCTTGCCTCCACTAGGTGCACACAGAGCAGAGGCATGTTGGTTCCTCTTCTTTGTTAATTAAGACAAGATAGACGTAGTGGGTCAAGGATGCCTACAGAACTTTTAATGTGCAGACTTCTCCTACCAATGATAAAGCATACATTTTGCAGGGATGAAAACCTCTGTCTATTCCAGAATACATTTAAAATTCATCAGATAGCACAAATCATTCTTTACTTACTTATCTGCTGAGAAAAGAGTATTAATAGCTCAGATGTATTTAAATTCAATTAATGTTAAAGCAATATTAGATCTTGTGGGTTTTTTTTGTTTTTTTTTCCGGTACCAGGGATCAAACTCATGACCTTGTGCTTGCCAGGCAGGCGCTTTGCCACTGAGCTAAATCCCTAGCCCCAAAGCAATATTAGATCTATTCTCATGCTTCTTGCTAAAAATAAATACTTCTATAACGTATTTCTTATTTTTATATTTCATTCAATATTTTATTAGTAATGGAACTTATTTAAAGATACTCCTATATTATTTTCTTCATAAGGATAAGACTTCACCCAGGGTATCAAATCTCTAGCACCAGTAGTCACGATATTCTCACATTTCAAGTTGTGGTTTGTTTTAAAATTCAAAGTGCCGGAATGCATGAAAGTACACTAGCTAGAAATGAGTTTGGGGTATGCCCTGGTAGAGAACAGAGATTCCTGAACCCCATATGGAGAAATGAAAGCACAATCTCTCTAGAGCTCATGTTTTATTTAATTGGTAATATTTCTGCCAGAAGAGAAACGATGCTGTAAGTTACCTTCTATCAATGAAAAATAAATATTTTATTTTGACAGTGGTGCATGACATAAATGTAAAAAATCACCTTTATCCTCATTATATGTAGGTCGAAGTTTCTGACTTTTAAGACAAGACTAAAATACATTTATTCAGAAAGCATCTAATCTCTGGTACTAGGAAACATTTCACATTTTATGTGTCTGTCCTAGTTGTTCAAACAGATTAATATGATTATTATATCAAATACTATGATTGAAAAACTGAATAATATAAAGTTAAAGCTATCAATTAAACATATTAGAGGTTAAGAAAAGTAAATCTTTGCTTAAATATTTGCTTAAATATTTTAAGCATGTGACGTTTTAGTTTAAAAATTAGTTGAATGGAAGGCAAAACTGCCTTTTTTCACTATTTTATAGTATACAAGTCAGAAGTATGACATGATCAATCCATTTTATTTATTTATTTATTTATTTATTTATTGGTACAAGGAATCGAACTCAAGACCTCCTGCTTCTTGGGTAGGTGCTGAATCACTGAACTGTATATTTTTTTAGTCAATTTATTAAAAGTAATTGAATTCACAATTAACTAAGTTCAGTTTCCAATTCAGAAACATTGGAATCTAGTTCACCGTATTTTTTATACTTCATTGGAAATATCTCCTGATCTTGAGAATTCTTTGAGACATTTGTTTAAAAGCTCATTATCTCAAAGCTCCTGCTCTTAAAATACTAATTATTTAAGCTGAAAATATATACTAAGGCATTACTTCTGAATACCACATAAAATTTGCCTGAAATACAGAAATACTATAATATGTTCTATTTATCTCATATATGCGTAAATGGTATTATAAGGCTAAAATCGGAAAAACATTTGCTAGGCAGTAAGGTTGTTTAAGCAAGAACTCAGACAATAGCAAGAGGATTATGGGGACACGCAGAAAAGCAGTTAGCACCAAAATAAGTGTGTTTTCCTACCTAAATTTAATCGAAACTCATTTTTTTCAAATATGGCAAAGGTGACTAATCCAGAAAGCGAAACAAATGAGAAATATATGGTTTTATTTTTTACACAACAGGACTGACATAAGGACTTTTTCTTATGAAAATGGAAAGTAAGACCACATGTAACATTCAAGTAATAATTTTAGAGTCCGATAAATGAAATGCGATACTGTGAGTGACAAGTATATTAAATACTTTGTGAAAGGTATGCTTAAACAACACAGATCTTTGGGGAAAGATGTCATTAGAACTGATAACCCAGTAGGATTTTTAAAGAAATTCGTTGTTATGACATACTTGGTATTCAGAAAAATAGAGTAGAAACAATGGGACCACAGTATACTCCATGCCATTATCTGTGTGCAGGAAACCCCGTGCTTTCCTTGGCTGTTAAACAATTGCCCTGAGGTCTCGTGTGAGCAGCCCCAAAATCACTTCACGCAAGTGAAAAATTTATCGTGCTTAGAAGATGCGTTTAAGACAGCATTAATCAGTGAACAGTTCATTCAAATGACAGAGATTTGGCCTTAGTATTACTCATTTGAGATGTTTTTATGATGCTATTTTATGGTACCACACAGCAAATAAAATGTAAAATCTAAGAATAGTAAAGTACTGTAAACCAAAGTAAAATGAAATTATTTGTATCTCAATGAGAATTTTTTTTTTTTTTTTTTTTTGTTTTTCTCCGGTACCAGGAACCAAACTCACGACCTTGCGCTTGCCAGGCAAGCGCTTTTGCCGCTGAGCTAAATCCCCAGCCCCTCAATGAGAATTTAAATTGTCAGTTTTTATTTCAGTCAGGAGGACATGGAAATTCAAATTATTCCTTAAACTCAAAAATATGTCTTAAGAGTGATAACAGTTTTGGTAGTATTAAAAATTGATTTTTTTTTCTGGTACTGGGAATCAAACTCTCGACCTCGTGCTTGCTAGGCAGGCGCTGTGCCACTGAGTTAAATCCCCATCCTCCCCGCAAAATTGATAAAATAAAGGTAAAATAGCTGCCCTGAATTTAACCAAAGAAATATGTAATTAGAATGTAATAGAATAGTCACCTTCACACACAACTACACTATAAGAAAACTGAGAATAACTGTGGGATGTAAATCCTGTTTGCTTTATGTATTCCAACACGTCATTTACAGCATAGAATAAGATGCCATGGAAAGCCATATGAATCAGGGGATCTAGATTCCGGAGCTAAGTCTTATTTATTAACCCATTAGAGTCTCTACACATCTGTCTCCTGTTCTGTAAAATAACAAATAAATAGTGGGATACTACAGCATTGTAAAAGAACAATTTGTATATTATACACTCTTTTATATAAAGTTTACACAATCATAAAGTTGGTCACTGAAAAAATGACTCCAATTCTCCATTGCTTCTTTGTGATGGAAATTTCTATTCCCTTTTCTCCTTTTTAAAAATTAGTTCATGTTAATAATACCAAACAGTGATATTTGTTTGGGAAATTGGCACATGAATATAACATGTCTTGAAAATTGTCAATCCTGCTCTTTTTTCTCAGCCTTCCCCTTTTTTAAAGAATAAATTCGTGGCCTACTTTTTGAAGCTGATCAGTCTGATGACTTATTTAGGCCAATATGTAATACTGAGACAGATCCAAGCCCAGGACTCAAGACAGTTTGTATACTTATAGACTGTAAAAAACGATTGCTAAGGAGAAAGGGAAGTTTATCTCAGGAAGAGAGATCACATGCAACACAGATGAATAGTCCCATTTAATCCAAGATTAACCAACTCTCATCTGTCTTGCAAGACATATGCACACACAGAGACATACACTTGCTCAGGGTTTTATGGTTTAGATCTAAAATGTCCTCCCAAAAGTCACCTGTGTTGAGAGGTTGGGTTTTTGGAAGGTGATTGGATTAAGGGGTGCTATCACTAACTTTCTATTAGCAGGTAGGGACTGGTTGCCAGAGTGTCACTGAGCTTAAGACCTGGAAGGGTATCTTCCTGTCCCCAGATCTTTCTCTTTCTGCTTTTTGCTGACAGTGATAGAAGCAGGTTTCCTCTGCAGCAGATCTTTCCAGAATGCCATTTCTGTGGGTGAGCCTGTCAGTCATGGACTAAGACTTCTGAAACTCTGAACTGTGGGTCTAAGGCACTTTGTCTCAGAAGTAAGAAACTGACTGCAGCATGAGGTATGATCCAAAACTATGTTCAATGTTTAAATTAAAAAAAAATGTTTTAGTAAAAGACAGTGCCATTAATCCCCAACAAAATCCTCACTCTCACTCTGAACATCCTATCCTATTAATTTTGCCTCTTTCTAAAGCATTTCAGGATGTGCTGTCTCATGTCTGCACTGTTGTGTGTGTCTCAATGTCCCGAATCCATTCCATATGTCTCCCTTTCATAGGCACTTTGACTTTGGAGAAGAGTCAGAAGTCTCACACTAATGTTTTGCAGTCCTGCCTTTCAGTTGGACCACATTGGCGGCAAAATTCAGCATAGATCTGATCGATTGTCATGAAGAAAATTACTAAAGAGAACTTCCAGAGCTGCTTCAAAAGTGGCATGAATTATGGGATGTGTACTCAAATCAGTGGGAATAAAGGCAATATCTTTTTTGCTGTAATGATTATTTTTTTAAAATTTGAATATCATGACAGCTAACTGTTTGTCAATTTGGAAAGAAATGGCTGACTGATTAGATCAGCATAGTTCTGGATGTGGCTGAAGGGATTCACTGAAAACAGAAGACTCATTCTGTGTGTGAGCAGGGCCAGCTAGTAGGCTTGTCACCTGAATGGGATGAAAAGGAGAACAAAGCAAGAAGGCTCACTTCCGTTTCCTCTGAGGAGCTGCAGGCTTCGTCTTCACCTTGGACATCATCTCCTCACTCCCACTTGTAGGCCCCTCAGCCTCCTGATGTGGACTCCCACAAGACTCTATCTTTGACCAGATCCTTCTGATCTCCAGTGAGCAGGCAGCCCTTTTTCACAGTTGCACACCTGATGCTGGGTGGCCACTGTAAGTCAAACTTGTAAACCTGTGTACTTTCACATATCTTATGTTAAATGTGTTTCTCCAGGGAACACTGATTGATACAAACATGCACTATATTTGGATTCCACCTTTGCACATGACCCCAGATCTCATGACATGCCCTCAGCCCTGCTAAGCAGCTCACACCTTGAAGACCAAACAGGCTACTGCGCACTAACAAATTACTAGTGTTTCTTTAGCAAATGAGTAATATTAACTGGGAATATTGTATCGATAGACAAATTGCCCATGTAAAATGCATCCATTCTTATCCATCTCTCTGATGACCTAGAAAACAAACTGAGAAGAGTCAACTAACTTGCTCAAGATTAATAAGTAGGATAACTGTGATTACCAGAAATCAAAGCATCTACATTTTCATAAGGCTCAAAATTATAGCCACATATCAAATTATTATGAGGCATAAACATTTTTAAATTTATAGAAATCATAAATTAACACTGTTATCATGTACTATCATTCATTAAATATAATCACCCAGATGCATATATATGTATCTATGTATGCATATGTCTGTATATGAGAGAGAGGAAGAGAGCTTTTAAAAGCTGAAAAGCATTGTTAGATATACCACTGAGTTAGTTTAAACTAAATGCATATGTGCTTGTGTATATATATACATTTACTTTCTTTCTCCTCAAATTATCTATTTAAAATAAAAATGAGTAGCAAGAAAGGGAAAATATAAATATTTGTTTAACTCATGAAGGATGTGAAGTTGTGACCATTAACTTAGTAGTGTCAATTTGACTGAAATAAGAAATGCCCATGTGATCATTAAAGCACACTTCTGCATGTGTGTTCGTGGAGCATGGATGACAGATGAAGTGTACGTTATGATCCCTGGTCCAGCTTCTCTGGGACTGTTCCCTGCTCTGATTCCTGGCTGTCATGCGCTAAGGAGCTTTGCTCTACCACACCATTATCCCATGATGTTTCTGTCTTGGAGCCAGTCAGATATGGACTGAATCCCATTAAACTATGAGTGAAATTAAACCTTGCTTTCTTTAAATAGTAGGGATTGAGCATTGTGTCCCAGAATGAGAAATACGATCAATACAGTGCTGTATAGTAAAATTAGTAAGAATCTGTTATAGAGTTGTACAAAAAAGAACTGATGCATAAAATCATTTTATGCTTAACATATTGGTCATAATAGTATCACATACGTTTTTTCATTTTAAGGTAAGAACACTTTTAATTCTAAGTAATTTACCATAAACTCAAAATCACAGTAACTTTCACACATTAATGAGCATTTCTTACATCAGATATTTATTATTCAAACAACGTCTTCTGTATCTTCTGTGCAGATATTTTGGTAATAATAAAAAGATGGGTATGAAAGGACATAAACCTCTTTTGGTGACTCACTTAAATATTATAATTCTCATTTGATAATGATAATATCATTTTACTGGCTAAGTCATAATTAATATAGTTGTATTCCTAAAATATAGTAGAATCCTTCTAATCAGCACATCTTATGAAATAAGGAAAGAGAACAAAAGTCTTCTGGAATAAGTCATTTTGTTATCAATCATTTTCCCCTCAAATTTTCATTTTGTAAGTTTTAACAAGAAATGTATTGCATTTTAACAGACATGCTATTCTTACAGAATATGTGCATGCACTTATCAGCACTTTAGAACCCATATAATATATATATATATATATATATATATATATATATCCGATTTAACATTCACAATAATTAAATTACCTCCTGTCTACTCATTGTTAGCTGAAGAATTAGAAACTTTTGGAAGAGTTTGAGAAAAATGAAGACATTCTGAACAAAGAAACTCTGATAGGTTGTGAGGGGAGAAAAGAAGCTAGTATGCTCTGAATATTATTGGTTCAATTAAACTCTGTTGAGTTTTAACAAAGTATCAGTATTTTTTTTCCAATTTTGTCTTCCAAGTGTTATTTTTAGCATTTTAAGGGTATGGATGCATGTGAATGTGTGTGTGCATGTGTGCAAGTAAAATCTAATATCTTTTTCAGTTAACTAATAAAAGAAATCATGGTCATTTCTCTTTTTTTATTTCCCTGTCTACAAATATTTTATGTAGCAATCAGTTTACCACCAAGTGTCAGGGTTAGAGGAAACAGTGAATATATCACAATAGCTCTGGAATCCAAGGGCCATGATGTAAAGTCTAGTTCTGGAGTATACGCTCTCCACTCGTGCACCTAGTACCTCTTCCAGGTTCATCATCCTTGCCTTCCACTTTCACAGTAAAGCCACATTCTCCACAAAGTTTGTTTTTTTTTGTGTGATAGCAAGGATTAAGCACAGGGCCTTCACACTAGGCTACAACCTCAGACTTTTTCTTTCTTTTCTTTAACTTTTAATATTGGATAAGTCTTTCTATGCTACCAAATTGCCTAGGCTGGTCTTGTACTTGAGACCTTTTTGCCTCAGCTTCCCAGCATGATGGGATTACGTGGTATGTCACTGCTCCTGCAAGGTTCTTTTAATCGGAAACCATTAGTTTCTGTACTTGCGGCATGATGTATAATTCACCAGCATTTCCTTGTCTGCTTTTCTATCACAGTTGTTGACTTCCCACAGAATCTTTATATAGAGGTGACTTATTTCTCATGTACCATAGTGTATTTTGGAGTCAGAGGGTAAAAAGTCCACATACATATCCCTGGCCTTTTATTTTATAAATTGTAAATTATAAGTTATATATATACACACACATACTTTGCTATCTATATTTTCTACAACTTTGTTTCCATGGTAACAGCAGCCATATTGCTTGGATCATCACTTTTCTTTTTCATCTCCCGCAATGTCTACCTCATAAAAGGATCTCAGTAAGTACAGCATTTGCTGAATGAATTATCTTAGCACTAGGATGATGTATCTAGCAAGAATGCAGAGAGAAGAATAAGTCCTAAAATTCCTAAAGTTATTGAGAATAACAAGCCTAAAATTCCTAAAGTTATTAAGAATCATGTATGTATCCATTTCTCACCACATTCAGTTGCTTCCCCAATACTTAATTCATTTATGACTTTTGTCATTTTTTGAGTAGCTCCAAAAATCAAAGGCTTTAAATCAAGACCATCTTCTAAACTTTTTAAAGGCCAGTCCAAGGAATGAATAGAGCAAAGTGGAGGAGAAGGAAAGGTGATTGCTGGAGTAGGAAGAATAACGGTAACCATTTTGCCTGACTCGAGATGGGGTTTGAGAACGTGTGACTGACTCTGAATGATGCCAGTGCTTCAGAAGTCAGCAGCTATTTGGATCCCAAAGGGGTCTAGAGAGACCCTAGGAACTTGTCTTCTTAGCTCTTTGGGGGTGCCTATTCCAGAGGTACAGGCTCACAGCACATCCTCAGCTTCAGTGAATCGTGTGACTTGAACCAAGGGGATATAAACAGCTGGTCCTGATATTCCATCTCTGAAAATTTACAGTAACTCTTTCACCTAATGACAAGTAAATACTGTGAAGGCTGTCCAGGTCAGGCAGGTAATGCTGTATTGATTGTCTAGCTCCAAATATAAGTACTCAATAGCTGAGACACATTAAGTGCTGAATATTTTTAACAATTGCTTTGTCATAGTGAGTTATTATTTCAGTCAATGTTAAAGCTCTTTTGCTTTGCAATCCAGTTTTATTTCTCATCAAAGTTTTGTTTTAGAATATATATTTTGAATATTATTCCTTCTGACATATGCTATGTTAATAGCAGCTGTAGTAAAGCTGAAAGAACTGTAATCTTTCTTGGGGCATTGGTTTCTATTCTAACTATCTTACTCAACCTCTAAGGAAAATTACACAGACTTTTTTTTGCTCTGGATATACCAGTCTCTGTACAGGTGTATAAGAAAGATCTTACATGAACTATGCAGTCTGCTCTATCACTATTACAATAAAAACTCCACTAGAAAAATATTTCCTACACAGATCACTTTTTTCATCTATGGATGTTTTATTTGACTCTATGAAATCTATACAATTGTCACATGTTTATCTTATTGATGGAATTATATAGAGTATATTTACATTATATATATATGTATATACATATTCTCTGTTAAATCATGAAGAGCTTCTACATTGGATAATCTTATTTTGCCCTTCAGAGTTCTGTCTTCTATGCCTGTGACCCTGAGGTTCCCACTCTTTGTGCTTTTTTATGAATCATCTGGGAAAATTTCCAAAAGTATTGAAACCTAGCCAGGAAGCTGAGGAAATGTTGAAGAGAACCAGGGAAAGACTGCTGAGTGGGTCAGAAGAATGTCAGCTAAGGTCAGGGAATATCAATTCCAGGAAGGCTCTAAACATACACCTTGAGGTCAATGTCATAGCACAACCAAAGCTTTAAAAATATCAAGGTTAAAAAAGGTGCTTTGAATCACTTTTTCTGTCCTTCATTAGTCTAGTTTTCTTAACATTTGCTATTAATAAGCTAAATAGTACATTAAAAGAGACATGCTGAAATAGCACTGTGGTCAGATAATGGTTGCCTATTAATAAGCACGGCCACTATCAATTATTAAATAAATTCAATAAACAAATATTATTATTATTCAATAACAAATATGTCAAATATTATTTCTCTGTGTTTAGCACTATATTTATCATTCCATATACATAATTCCACTTAATCCTACAATTCTGTAATGATATCCCTTTTTGCTGGTACAAAATCTGAGATTGACAGAACATGTGTTAGTTTACCTAATATCATCAGTGAGTCCGATTCAGAACCTGGTGTAACTGACCCTAAAGTTCCTTTTAGTACAACTGATGCCACCTTTATAATCTGCTAATATTGTGACCCTATGTGGTTGTCAAATTATTTGTATCATTTTATTTTCCTTTCCATTTATGAGGCAAACTTTGGGACAAAAAAAAATATTCAGTTTGCATTCTGGCTTTCTGAAAGATTAAGTACATTTAATATTCTTTATCTAACATAAATCTTCAAGTACAGAACTTTTATATTCTCCACATTATATAGTTTATCAGATTTATTAGTAGAAAATATTTTCATCTCTGAGATTAATCTCAATTTGTTGAAAAATAATATTAAATTTTGAAGTATTAGTGTTATAATTTTTATAAAAATATTTAGTGAGTATCATCAACAGCTAACAAATAGAATCCATGCAAATCATAAGATTTAACAAGCTAGTCAATCTGGCCATAGACTGATGATGGAAATAGTTCAGAGATACTGACATAGAGAATGTAGGCTGTGCCTTTGAACTATGAGATTTCTCAATGTTTTTAAAGATCCTATCCTGAATAAAAATGATTGTATCCTGATCTTGCCCATAATTATTTATGCTTATTATATTCTAGGATTATTAAAGTTAGTTTCCTTGGTTGTTAGCAAGGCATAATTTTGAATCTGTAAACCATTGTGTACTAACTTTAAATGATCCATATATCATATCTTTAACTTCTAGATAGTGAATTAAAAGAGCACAAGGTTATGATAAGACATTGGTTTGGTCACTTAAGTGATATTTTATTTGTTTAATTTGGTTAAAGATAGTTAACATGCCCAATAGCATTTCTCATAAAAAGGGGAAAATAATTCATAATATTTTCCTTTAAAGAGATTTTACTTTAAGTAAAAGGAAAGTGATAAATAAATACTTTCAATGCAACAGATTTTGTGCTCAGAGTATGTAAAGAAATCTGATGCATATTAGAGACCAAAAATTTGATTCTAGGGATCTGAGACTTGTAGCAGCTGCTTTTCACAGAACACTGATAACATGTATCTACTGCTCTTTTTCACATCAGATGCACAGCTGGCTGTACGGACGCTGCTATTTGTGTTCTATAATATTTTTTTCATCAGTTCAGACTGGTATAACTATTTAATCTTTTCACTAAAGAAGTGGACAAAAATATATTTTTTCACACAGTGTGGGAAATCATTTCCATTATACCTACTACTAAGACCCCAGTACATATCCCAATCCCTAGATTAATTCAGTGATCCACAGATATTTCCTGAATTTATAAAGGAAGCAATGAATTGAGACTGTCAAAATAGTACCTTCACCAAAAACACTCTGGAAAATGTTTTGATCATGAAATTGTTCTACCATGTACAATTTCCTTTTATTCCTATAAATATTTTAAAGTAAAAAAATACTGGCATGAGTAGAATCACCATACAAATACATACATGAAAATCAAACTCCAATAGAGAAGTCCACAGAATATTTGTAATACACTAAGGAACAAATGGTCACAAATACTTCTCAATTCTACAAAACTATGAAATATTTTACTTTTAAAGTATGCTTAAAATACTGTATCTCAGAGAGCCCAAGGAAAATGGTATTCTCTGTGCTCATTTAAGCTAATGACTTTACAATATGAATAGCCAAAAATCTAATTTAAGCAGGTCATGAACCAATACTGGAGGTAGATGAGGAAGAAACCTGTATCTGCTTCTATGTTTCATTATTGACACCTCAATTGTTTGAGTTTTCCAGATCATTTTTGATGATTTCTAGGAAACAATCTCCTCATGAAATTGAAGCTCTTGTGAATGAAATTAGCCATCTTATAAAAGAGACCTGAAGGAAATATCTTGCCCCTTTTATGCCATGCTAAGATAAGAGAAGGCAGGCTGCCATCTTGAAAAGGTCCTAACCTGAATCCAACCATGCTGGAGACATGATTTTAGATTTTCAGAGCTGTGTGAAGTAAACTTGTCCTGTTTATAAGTGAATCAGTATATGGGACTCTGTTATAGGAGCTCGAAGAGATTAGGACATTTGCCCCATGATAAAACTGTCCCTTGCTTCATTCACTAATTGTCTGTGTCCTTGCCTCGTATGTCATAACATCTACCACAGCTTCTTGGCCTTTTGGCTAAGATCAAGTGTGTAACAACTACCACCCAATAAGGAAAAGTTGCAGATGTAGATACGCGCTCCATGATTTAAGCACTCATAACAGAATGAAATACTTAAATAATATCCCATCGTTTCTGAATATACATTTATTTACTTAGTCTTTTAGTTGGAATGTTAATTCCATAAGCTTTAAGTAATATGTGAACAGAAATAAACAGAAAAATCATCCCAACCGTGTTCACCTTCTAATCCCTAGAGGCTAATATGCCATGTTACCAGGCAAAAGAGGAATAAAATCTGCAGATAGAACTGTATCTTCTAATCATGTGACCTTCACCTTTTGGAGGTTGTGGCTTATTTGAGAGATACAAACTTTTTTTGTATGTTATGACTGGGTAATGCATTTCTTGTGACCTTTTCAGGGTTAAAATAAGATGTCTGCTGTATTACCTGGGCATGTGGGATGGCAATAGTGTTGAAAGAAATTAAAAAGTTCCTTAGGAGTGAAAGTGGAAGGTGGGAGGGTTGGTATCAAAGGGATCGAATGTGAGAAAGACTAGAAAAACAATTGCTAGCTTGAAAATTAAACGTGGCCTGAAGCCAAGGAATATGGGCAAAATGTAGGAGCTGGAAATGGATTCTCCTGTAACGACAAGAAAGGAATATAGGGAACGAACTCCTTGACTTCAACCTAATGATATATACTAGACTTTTAACTTACATAAATGCAAGATAACTTTTGCTGTTTGAACCCACTAAGTGTGTTGCAACTACAAATACAGTCATATAAAACAAATGTTGGATGATATTTTCAGTGCCAAGACAAACAGCGCTTGGCACATAACAGGTCTTAGAAATATGTGTTCAAGAAATAGATGAGGTGTCTGAGATTTACACTATATCCTCTGTGATATTAAGGTCTTCATCATTTCCTTTTCATTCCTTTGTATTTCTGAAAACAAATTAATTGACACAAAAAAGAAATGTTATAAAGATACTCTCTTGTCAGTATTTTGGGGTTTGAAACCACAGGCCACATTCTACAAGACCGGCAAAGTAGGCAGGGGCAAAGTGGGTGTCTGCACCACACCAATGTCCACGTGGCCCTTTTGCTTTTTAAGGCTCTGGGAACAGTGGCTTTGAGGGCCTGTGGAGGGCTGCGCTGACTAAGTACTAGAACAGTGCTCAGAAACAAAAGATGGCCACAACTTTTGCCCCAAATCAAATAAATATTTAGTTGTTGCTTTTGTTGGGATGACTCTACTGCAATGCTTATTGCATGTTTGCTTCTGTAGGTCTCATAATGCTGTGGGCTGGCTTCCCTTCACTACATCGCTCTTCACAATGCTAAATGAGCCTTAAAACACGGCATGAGTATTGTTCCTGGCAGTAGGATACCAAAGAAGGAAGGTTAGATGGGGTGGGAAAGCCTCACCTCAGAGGGGAGAAGTATTTTCTTTCTGACACTGCAGAGGCCTGAACAGAAAAATAATAAAAAAACAGCCAGACTTTTTTTTTTTACTACTAGCCATGGAAGTCAGAGCTGCACACATCGCAGGATGCCAGGCAACTGATCCACCACCTAGCTGTGCCCACAGCCCTGGATCACATTTTTGTTAGACTCCTTTTAACTTCTTTCCAGATGGCAATCTTCCTGTCATTATCCTCATGACACTATGATGTAAAATATAGTCCAAATTCACTTAGGCCAGTGCTGATCCGTTATTCATTTGTGTCTTTTGTCTGGAAATAGGCTCCCTAAGTTCAAATTGTTTTAAAATTTGAACATTGCTTGGCTTTCCCTTGTCTCTATTTCATTATCTTCAAAAAGAGTATTGTAACAGTACTCATCTCAAAGTTTGTGGTTAGATTTAAAGGATTCAATGTGTTTGAAAAAAACTCTCAGAAAACCATCTATCTTGTAGAAGCAGTCTCTAAATTAGCTCTTATTATAAAGGGCTCTAAAATTACCACTTCAACTCTTCTCAGGGAGATTTTTGTGTGGTTGGAATGATTTTTTGCTAACAATATGAGGTAATTGCTGAGATAACCCTAGGGGGCATTTGTAATAATAGTGGTTCATCTAAGACAAATTAGCTAGAAGAACTTTTTTTTTTTTTTTACTTGGTAATGAACCTAGGACCTTTGCACTGACCTACATACATGCTTTGCCATATATATAAATATATTTTATTTGTTTGTTTTAAGACATGGTCTTGCTAAGTCTCTAAGTTGCCCAAGCTGCATGTGAGCTCGATATCCTCCTGTCTCACTCTTCCAGCATGCTGATATAACAGCATGTGCCACTATGCCTGGCTAGCTGGCAGACTTTAATTTACTGGCAAGTGTGTTCAGGTCAGTGTTGACTTGTTTGGGCCAACATTACTATACCAAGCTTGGTCTGTGAGGCAGGGGCACCTGAGTTCATGTTCCAGCTCTGCCACTTTCTATATGTGTGACTCTGGGTAAATTACATGGACGTTTCTAGTTTATTCTAAAGGTAGTAATAATAATGCCAACTTCATAGAGTTGCTGAATGTTAAAGAGGGTCATTCTTGAGTGCGCTTACAGTAATGACCTACGGTTATTAGATATTTGTAACATAATATTTAAAATTGTCTTTCAAAAGAAGTTGTCTTTAAAAAGAAACACCTTATTTTGTTTTACAGACTTTTAGTAGCTCAAATAGCTAAAATAAGGACAACTAGAGAACGGTCTTATGATCTTCATAGCCAAGTTCACTTACCGTGAAGCAGAGTATGCTTCCCATACTCACTAACTGGTTAAAATACAGAAGCAGACTTGACAGATTTTGTTGCTGAAATACTAAAATTCAATCTATGATAGTGGAATGTTTGTGAAGCCTTTTGTTTTATATTCTGGTGTATATATAAAAAAAAACTTCTAAAAAGCTAAGTGGTTTGCTTTTATTTGTTTCCTGTCACACTTTGTAAATGGCCTTTAAAAGTCAGTAGCTGTTACTCAAGAATAATGAGGTATATTATTCTCTCAATGCACATGCAAATCTCCAATTAACACTAATGGGATTTATGGCAGTGAAACGAAAGGAACATCTACTTCACTGTCTAAAAGTAAAGATTCTTTATTTTTTGATACCTATGTTTTTACCATCTAAGTGCAGTCAGGCATAAATAAACAAATTAGTATTAAGCATTAATTTGACACTTCCATTCATGCTGACATTTCTGAAATACTGTCTTTTAAAGGTAACATGTTTTAAAGTGGAGATGCAGCTTTTTGATATCTGTTAAGAATTGAAAAGCACCTCCTTCCTCTGCCATTAATTTTAAAGTAGCAAAGAATAAGCAAGAGAGCTCTAGCTGAGCTGGAGAAGTGCAGAAATGATGGATTTTGAAGTGTGTAAGGCCCAAGTTATCTAAGAACAGACTTCACAACATTTTATATTTTATGAATACACACAGAACATTATTATTTATTTGAGGCATAATCAATCATATACCCTACTCTAATGAGTATTTCTCTCTGAGATTCTTATAATTTTAGTCTTATTTACATAGACAGTATTTCTTCTTTTGGAGGGGGATACAGGCAATTCAACTCATGACCTCAGGCTTGCCAGGCAAGTGCTTATGCTGTTGAGCTACATCCCGGGCCCATAGGCAGTGTTTCTTCTAGACAATTTTAGCAATATGTAATGTAACAACCACTGTTGATTCATATTATTTTGTCTTGAGACCCTGTATCACTTTGAATGTTCTTGTTTTGATTTCTTTATGTTCGTGATACTGGTATGTTGCTACCGTTCTATTTTTTTTTGTTGTTGTTCATTTATTTCTCATTTACCACTCTCTTTAAAATAAAAAAAAAATAGAAAAGAAGAAACCAGTTAAAATGCTATGCAATTGAAATAACACATTGAAGAATATATTTCAAGATAGTGGGTAAAAACCAGAAGTGATGTGACAGCACAATTAAAATGTTTTCCTTACTCTATGTGTAAAGTGATCACTGTGGAGTCCCACCATGGCCAGGTCTTAGTAAGTGATTCTTCATGGTAATTCTGTAAATAAAGGGGGCAAAGACTACTTAGTTGAAGTAAAGATCTTGCATACAAAGGATGTATTAGAGAACTAAAGCCTATTTAACAAAATTGATTCAAAAAAAGAGAGGTTATGATAAGAAACAGAAAATATATGTTGATAGAGCTGAAGCCAACTATCTCGTTATTCAACTAAACTTTTCCCTTTGGTGTACCTGAACAAATAAAATTTCCAGAAAAATCACTTAAAACAATTACAGCAAGTAAATAACTTACCAAATCAGAAAAAAATTCTGTGAATGCAAAAAACACATATGTTCCTTTAAAAAATCTTGGCTGGTAAATTAGAATGGCCCTCAAGCTGAGAGATTTACTAGACATCAACTCCTCTGTTATGTAATCATGTTCAAACAAAGGATTATCATTCTATTCTCACTAAAGAGAAGTTGACATTTGAAGAAACTAAATGATTAAAACAAAAGTTCACTTTTATTTTCAATGCCTACTCTACAGTTTATGGAAAATTTATTGACTTTTTCATGAGTAGACCTGGAAGACTGCCCAGGACACAGTAGGCACTGCATAAGTAGTTTTGAATGGATAATTAATTAACTAAATTTTTCAGAAATGCTATTCACAACTTCAAAAATGTACTTAATGTTCAGTTAAAAGCATAAGGATAGAGCCGGGGATATAGCTCAGTGACACATGTGCTAGCCTGGCAAGCACAACTTCCTGAGTTCAATTCCCAGTACCAAAAACAAACAAACAAAAAAAAAAAGAAACACACACTGCACGTACGAAAGAAAAACAAAGTCTGGCTGATATAGATAAAAAGTTCTGCTGTACAGATTAATTTGATTCTCTAATGGAGATCATGTTTTAATAAAGATTCTAACAATTACTTTAAAATAATTATCCTGCATATAACTTTGTCTATGCATTCCTCCAAACTCTAACCTATCGTTATGTTAATAGATATATTTTTAGGAAGTTAGAAAACATAAAGTACATTTGTAAATGGTTAATTATAAATTTTTATTATTTTGATAAATAAAATCTTTAAAAAAGAGATCATAGTGTCTTTAAATATAGGTATAGAAGAAAATATTTATTTATTCAGTCTAATCATTGCATTATCAATTTAGCACTTGCATTGGTTTCACTGAGGTTAATATTATTTTATCACCTGAAATTGAGTCAAAGTGAGTATAGAGGATTACAGAGATAATTTTACTTTTATACGATCAAATTCATGAGACAAATTTTTTTTTTCTGGTTGTTCAAATTTTCAATATTTTTTACATGTGATTTGTGGATTAATTATTCCATCTTGATTTATAACATTCTACATTCTGTTCCTTGTCTTCTTAACATGGCCATACAGAGTCATGTTTAGTAGATTTCTATCAGTTCAGTGGTCACATTTCTCTAATTCTAATACCATCAGAGTTCATTAGGCTGAATTTTTGTTTTTGAATTTCATTTCTGAAAAGTTCTACTACTATGTACCATTTAATATTTTATAGAAATAAATCTTTCTTAGATGTTCATCAAAAAATACAATGAAAATTACAGTATTTTTAAGTCAGTAAAACTCATGCCCTACAATACTTTGCATCATTTTGAGAATCTAAGATGCATAACCTACATCTTTTATATGCTGAAATACTCTGCTATTTCATCATCTTCAGAAATTAAATCATTGTTCATAATTTTTCATTCATTATTTTCCAACTTAAAAATCTGAAGTCAAAGTAAAATGGAACATAAGAATTATGGAATTACCTTCACAAAGATGGGATTAGAAGCTAATCATTTTTCAATTCCTTATGGTGATGTCAAAATTGTTGTGTTACATTTCAAGAATAAAAGAGGTCCAGGACCGCGGATAAAGCTCAGTAGCACAGCATCTGCCCTTGAAAAGCAAGGTCCTAAGTTCAATTCCTGGTACCAAAAAACAAAAAGAATATATGAAGTTCTGTCCTGTCTTAAGATTTCATTGCATAGATTTGATAAATTGGGATATTGAATGTTTTCCTCTTTATCACCAGAGAGCGGGGAATAAAATATTTCACAATTAGTAAATGAATCAACTGATGCCAAGTTACCAGTAGTAACAATTTTCACATTAATCATGATAAAGAAATCGGTCATATAATTCTGAGAAGTTTCTAATGAAAAAGGACAAAAAAGAAACCAAAGAACTTCATTGTGAAATATACCTTTCCATTTTTCCAAAAGAATTTATGAGAATGTTTATGCATTTTTGAAGATGTTGGTGCAAAATGTACTTAACAACAGACTGTTTACTATGTTTAGACTTTTACTTATGATTGTGACACATTTTCCTTCTCTTGGCATACTTACTCTTATAAATTAGGCATAAAATAAATCACAAGCATATATTCCATTCTTTATATTTATATCCATATGAATCCCACTGGATGCAGAAGATTAGAATGTTGAAGGTTAAGTTTTTTTAACAGAAGTTTTAGATAAAATGCATTAAAGCAGAATACTCTAAAAGGATATCTAAAACTACTTAGGATTGTTTTACATGTTTTATAGGCTTTAACACTCATAAACATCCATACCATCTTGAGGTTCTAAAGGATCCAAAAAACTTTTCAGTTGGTTTAGGTTGAAAATATATATGCACCCCAAAATAAGTAACAGTTTTAAAATGGTAAAATAGAAATAGAAGGTTGCTATATCTGTAAAAATGAACACAAATTTTATTATAATTGTTCCTAAAATATTCTAATAATTCAAATCTCATGTAATATTTTCCTCAAATTTAGAAGAGTCAATAGGTATTCTTTATTAAAAGTAGATAGCAGTTGTTAAGAAATATTTTAAAATGGTCTTGGGTAAAGAGAAAGATACTGAAACAGAGAGGACATTTTTCCTGTGTGGATTTGAGAGTTTTTGTTAATCACATATTTTTTCAAAAGTTCTATTTTGTCAATCTCAGGAAAAAGAATGGAAATATTTTCACTGATTTTTTAAAAGACATTTGTTGAAACTATTGATTATGGGTTCTTGATAGAATAAAATTATATGAAAATCTAGATGTATTTTGCAATTTTGAGGTACGTATAATGTCTGTGTATGGAATATCTCCAACGTTTAGACTAAATATCCACTTGGATTTTAACTAGTTTTGTAACTAATATTAAAGTATCCTAAACTTTCTTTAGCAGGTCACATTGGAAATATCTAATTTCCTAAATGTGCTTGAATGACTTCGATTTTTTTTTTAATAGGATCTCACTGTGTAGTGTGGGCTGGCTTTCAGCTACCAATCTTCCCTGCCTAAGCCTCTTAAGTGTTAGAATTAAAACGTGTGCCACCATGCCCAGCTTCACCTTTGAAAATCTTAATGGCTATTCTATCGATTAATGATTTTCATAAAATTGTTGCTATTGGTTCACAGTATATGAATTTTCTGTTTCATTTCTAATTTTGAGAAAAATTATATTTCAGTCATTTTAAAGTTTATCTTACAGACACACTGAAGAAGACTGATCTGACTTTGAATTGTATTAAGAGCTCCTCTGGGATATTTAAGCTTTTATGCATTTCTTTTTAATCATTAAGAGTGAATCCTGAGTGGTACTAGAGTAATAACTTCCAAATTTGTTTATCTGTGTGCATGTGTATGTATTCGTGTGTGTGTGTGTGTGTGTGTGTGTGTGTGTGTGTGTGTTTCCTCTCTCTAGTGATTGTGTGGTTTCATTATTCTTTTTCTGGTTCAATCATGTCTGGCTTGCTGTGAGAACTAATCCCTCAGCTGATAGTGAAGGTCACATCCTTCTAGGCCAATAACTAAAGCAAATTTGGGGAATCTTAAAGCAAGAGAAATTCACACAAAATACTGTGTATTTCATTCTCCAGACCATGATTACCTGGCTTAGTGGCTGTTTCTTGCTCATCTATGGAAACAATTTTACTAAAAACAGATCTGCAGTTTTTGTGATAAAATGTGATCGTGGATTTTTATGTTAATAATGGAAACAATGTTGAAACAATTAACCTAAGAATTCATGTACACATAATGTTTCAGTAGAAATGAGCATCTCAAAGATATGAACTTATTACTTTGCAAAACACTGAACAGTTTTGTATTTAACCCAGCACTTTTATCATAATATTTCTTCATTAACTTCCTATGAATTCCAAACATTTGAGAAACTTTCTGAACCCAATTTTAATAGTTTACTGGCTTCTTCAGTAATTGGTTGGATAAATTCTTTGACATATTCATTATCTATTTATGTGAATCCAGTTTTCTATTTTTGAAAATTATATTTTAACATTTGAAAAGCACATTATTTGTTTTTCTCCTTACAGTAAGAATAGTGAGGCTATTTAGTTCTTACAAAAGGTACAAATACTGAAATTAAAAAATGAAAAGTTTATTTTTTTAAATCCTCATCTTACTACATTACTAATGTACATAAGTTTGTGTCATGTTATTTTGGATGATTTTAATGGAAAAATAAATAAGAATTTTCCCTAAATCAAGAGAAAACAATTTCATTTGTTTTATTGGAGTCAGAAGTAAATATAAGTAATTTTGAAAAGCATGTATGGAGATTTTACTGTGCATCAATGCTTTTATCAATCATAAGCTAGCCAGTGTGGTGGCACAAGCCTGTGATCCCAGTACTTGAGAGCCTGAAGCAGGAAGATTGCCATGAGTTCAAGGCCAGCCTGGGCTACATAGTAGCTTACATAGTAACTTCAAGGTGAGCCTACACTACGGAAAATGACACTGTATGGAAAAAAAAAAAAAAAAAAAACAAAAAACCAAAAACAAAAAACAATAAGCTTGATCTTCAATAATATTATAAATGTACACATGCACTCCCTTATGGTCACAGAATATGCAAGTGTAAGCTCCTTTTTCCCACTGCTTTCTGACATGCTTTCTTTTTTCTCATCATGGTCCAAGTCAGATGCACATTCTACAATGCCTAGAGAAGTTGTATGCCCTGGGAAGATTAAACGCTTTAAGACGCAGAAGCTCAGAAATCATGCAGCTACCCCATTAAGTCAGTGTGCCTGCTTTAGATTTCTTATCTCCAGCAGGAGTATAAAATTACCTATCTGGAAGGATTATAAGGAGGAAAAATGAGAATATATATATATATATTTATATATATATTTATATATATATGGTACATAGATTGACATATGAGTTATCACCAAATAATACACATTTCTCCTTTATTTGTAATTTTCAGTTACCTTTAAATCATTCATTCCTTACAAGGAGGGCCTCTGCTAAGGAATATAACATGGGTTGCCAGTGGTTATCTATCATTTGAGCATTTTAGATCTCAATTTCTCAAAATCCAAGTGAGGAAAATGAAGCAGAGCTGTGCTATCAAACAGTTGGTTCATGGCCCAGGGGCAACTGCAGCATCCTGTGGAATATACCAGAATGTAATATCTCATCCTCAACTCTGAATGGAGTCAAAATTTCCAGTTTTACAAGATCTTTGGGTGATTCATAGAAATATTAAATTTTAAGCAGCTCAACGAAATTACTCAGCCATATTTTTGCTTCGAGTTCTGAAAAATATAAAAATCTTTTCTTTAAAATAGTTTTACCAATACTATTATATTAGCAATAGTTAACATCATAAACTTCAGCCATACTCCATTCCAGTCACTCAGGGCCAAGTTACAAACAGCTACAAAGCTTAGTAGAATGACACAATAACTACTGTATTCTGATAGAAATTTGAACAGGCTGCAACAGGCATGGCTTGTACCTTTCAAAAGACTTACACTCCTGGGGGATACCTGAGCAGTGGTGGGACTGAGGCATTCAGAGAGTCCTTCACTCACACCTGGACACCAGACTGAGATGACAAGAGAGATGGCGCTGCAGATTGGAATGTCTAGATGAGGCTTCCCAAGAAGCTTCATCTTCTCACAGTATTTAGACATCAGGATAGTGAAACTTCAGACATCTCATAGCTTCAGCAGTAAATGTTCTTTTGAATCCACTGCGAAAGCTATGGTAAATGATCACCTATAATACATTTTTGCCTCCAAAACATTTAATTTCTCCAAACAATGACAAGCTTTGCCAATTTTAAATTGCTAAGTGAGGATGAAAGTTATTTTTGCACATGTCAAATAATACACAATCAAGTTTTTAACTGTTTATACTTAATGTTTTTGTTTGTATCCTAATATTTCTCAAGAATTTCTAAGAAAGTTTCTTGTTAATATGAGTAAATAGTATAACTTCTGGAAGTATATTATTCTCAAATAAAATATTGTTGAGATGCCTCATTTTATTATTAAAATGAATGAAATGCTTACATCTGTTAATATATTTTTTGGATATGTTAATATTTTAATTGTAATAAGATAAAATGGAGGATTTCTAGTGAAATTTGAATTTTTGATAAGTGGTGAAATATAGTATAGTGTTAGATATGTCTCAAATATTCAAATATGTCTTTGAAGGTACATACTTATATTTAAAAATTATTCCCTGTTTATTTGAAATCCAAATTTTATTAGTCAGACTGTACTTTTGGTAACCCTCATTTAAATTAGCTATATGCCCCCTTTCAGGCTTTTATTATGATAGAGACTTAGAAAGATAAGTCATATTTACCTAGGTGCTTCTCTCACCCTAAGACTTGATATGAGGTGTATACTGGAGTGTACATAACTGAATTATAGTTGTGCCACTGGTCAGAGTAATAACAACCAGGACTTTAAAAATCTGCACATTTAATAAATTTATTTGTTACAAACAAGCTTTCTAATGTTTTATAAGTTTTATATGCAACTGTCTACTGAGATATTATAGTATATTTATTCTTAGAAATTTTACAACCTTATCTTTAAAGCTTTCACCAACATCCAATCAGCTCTGTAATCTTAATTATAACCTGAATTTCACCATGTTGATACATACAGCAGAGCTATTGTCAAAACTCTCCTGTTTTATAGAAGGAGACTATATATGTTTATCTTTGAACTTAAACTCTTAATTAATTTCCTTGCATATTTCCAACTTTTAAAAAATACAATTAATTCCAGTTAAAAGTAAGAAATTATTTATAGGATAAGTAAATGACAATTTGCAACATAACCTATGTAACATTAGCAAAGCCTTTTTGATAGGAATTTCTCTTACCTGTTTAAAAGAATTTTCTACTGAATTTTATTCTTTCATTATGTTACTTTCTCATTTGAAATATTGCAAATAAATGATGTTAAATTGTGAAAATATAGCTGAATATTTAGATTATACATTCATCCTGAGCAATTATAAATATACTTTAATATTTCCTTTGTGGAGAATCTAAGACATCTTAAACATTTCCTCCTGATTAAATGTAAGTGCCTAACACTCTCCCTGTCTGATTGTGTGCATTAAAGGCAGGTTATTCAACTGAAGCAAATCCACAGCTATGTTAATTTCTCAGAGGGAAAAAAAAAGTCTGTTGAAGAAGATAAACCCTTTCCCTACTTTTCCTTTCATAGATCAAAGGAAAACATGCTTTTTTTTTTTAATTTTTGAAAAGCAGCATGAGAAGTAGAATTTTGACCACATTATAAACTTCATACTAAATGATAGAATTTTGAGAAAAAAAAAAAAAAACAATCATAACTTCTTCACTGCTTGCATTAATATTTCCACAGTTGCTATTTGAATATTTTTTGCTGATGGGTCAGAAAATTAATGTGAGTTATATATAGTTGCAGATCAATGAATAAAAATGATGCAACAAAACAAGAATTTCTGGAAGAGCTATCAGAAAATCCCGGCACCCATTATCATAGGCACAAACATTTTAGTATTGACAAAATGTGTTATTAGCCTTCTTTTTCCTTTTAACAATGCTCTATATAGTCTCAAGGTGACTTAGAGCCATGCTGTGATTCTCACCAAATTTTCTTAATTGCCGTAGACATAGATGTGATTTGCTATCAATGATGTGATGGTAGAAATGGTCCTTGGATAGCCTATTTATCTGTGAAAGAGGAGGTATTTAGATTTCCAAATTTAAATACATAATCTCTCGCCCACTTATTAATAAGTGCTCAAGGGAAAGAAACTAAACAGTACAGCTATTAGTAGATTTCAACAATACTCATTCTATCTAGAATTTCTAATTTTATAGAAATAAACATTGTGTGAAGTGACTCCTAAAATGCTAGAGAGTATTTTAAGTTTCTGTTTAATAATGTGTACAATGACTTTTTCTTACTTATTTAGAAGATACAGATCTTTATTCCCTCAAACACTTGGCCAGGTTTGGGGGGTCACAGACTCCCTGCTCTGGTCACATACACAGTTGGGACTGTCACTTTTGTCTCAACTCCTGCTTAAGGTTCCTTACTGGTAGGCAGATGCTGGAGTCCCACTTGTGATGAGGACTTGCTGCCTGGACCCTTCTCAGTGGAAACCCTGAGAACCATCTGACAGGACTCCCTGGTGTTGGAATTTCAGGTGCTCAAGCTCTTCTGATCTGGTGGTATAACCTTCTTTCTGCATTTTCTCTTCTGTTTAATCATGTATGTGTTAATTGAGAGCTTATTACACTGTGTTTTATTGTTTTTACCTTGGTGTTAGTGGCTTTTCCTGTTTTCATATATGGGCTTTAAGTTAAACAGTTGCAACTGTAGTTTCTTAAAGTTACATATGCTTAAAAAGCAAGTGCTGGAGAAGGACTAGCCCATGTGACATGGTAGGAGGCCATAGCTTGGTATGGCTCCACGTAACTTCTATCACGCGGATTGTGCATTGGGTTTGGAGGCAACAAAGATGACTTTTGAATTTTATTTTTATGTGTTCTAAATTTTCTCAGATTTTTAAAAGTTTTGATCTGTAGTTGGGTCAATCTCTGAGTGTAGAATCATACAGGTAGAGAGGATTGAATGTGTAAGATGTTGCATAAAGTTTCCTCTTATAACACCCAAGGTCTACCTCATTATTTTAACTCTCTTTATACAGTTGAAGAAATGTACACAAGAACCAAAATCTTGGTTTTGATAAACATATTTTAGTCAGGTAATACTCTCAGACTTTCATGGTATGATATCTGCAAACAAAACTAAAAAAAAAAAAAAATGACAGCTGTACTTCATCTTTGAGAATTCCTCAAATGTAATTTAGTTATTGAAAAAGACAGAAGAATTTTGCACCTTCTCCATTTGTCTCTCTTGTTATTGATCTTTCTAATTATTCCATTTGTACAGAAAGAGAATAATGCCTTCTGGCCATAAGTCATCTGGCCAGAAGAACCACTAATTCTATTAATTATTCTATTAAGAATGTACAGCATTATGTTGGATTAAATTATATCAACAGTTTAACATACATTACTTCAATTAATTTTCATAACCCTCTGAAGAAAGTATAGTGCTATCATTTATATACTTACTTCTGTAGTATAGGAATATTTAATTTATATATGAACAATTAGAAAATATTATAAAATAACATGCCCAAAAGTAAAGTTTATCTTCCATTTTCTGGAATAAACTTAGGTGTAAAAATTAATAGAAAGTCTGAGTATTGCTAAATAATGCTCTGGACTAACAAAATCTAGTGGCTAATCCTTGAAGATTTTGAAATCCCATCAACGGGCTGTTTACCCCTGACTTTTTAAGTTGTCATAATGAAGTTTAATAAGGCAGAATTTAAAGCACAGACTCAAAGAAAATAAGTGTGGGCCTTCTAGAAAGAGATATGCTATAGTTTGGAGCTGGGAATATTTCTTTGTCTTGCCAGTGTAAGTCTATGGAATTTGGGAATCTATAAAAAGTTCAGTCTTGGTTTAGGGAAAAATGAATGCCTGAAACAGAAAGATAATGGCCCATTTTACAGGAGGCTGTTACTGTTATGCTTTGCTAAAGATGAGTGATCTAACATATTTTACCTATGAACATTCTTTGAACAGTCTCAACTTATTCATTTATCTTAAAAATCAGGCTTTTCACTTTCGTTTCCTTTCCTTTCCTTTCCTTTCCTTTCCTTTCCTTTCCTTTCCTTTCCTTTCCTTTCCTTTCCTTTCCTTTCCTTTCCT
>NW_004955404.1:37883199-37895344 GCF_000276665.1 Chinchilla lanigera
TCTTAATGATTCAGCTTAGCTTACTGGCACGTTGAGGTACAGGTGTACATACAGTTAAATCTGCACTCATGGACATACGATTTAAGTAGCCACACCAAAAGGGGGGAAATAAGCACCTTGATCTTTCTTTAATACTCTGATATCTAAAAATTAAAATTCTTCATAATTTTTGAGCAAGAGGCCCCTTATTTTCACCTTACATTGAATCCCACAAGAGAAATGGCCACTTCTGACTCTAGTAAATATTTGGTATGATTGTTGATGTATGATTTCGTATCTCAGAATTTAGACTCCATTTCTGTACTTCCCATATATATTTTACTCGTGTCCTTATATCACTTTGTATTAACTACTTTGTGAATTCAATGGCTTGGAAGCTATCATACATTGGAAGGAAGGTATTTATCACATTGCTTAATCTTCACAAATCATCATACTTCCTTGGATGAAATTGACAGCTAGTTAAACAGATGGAACTACTTATTCAAAAGCAAAGAACATATGGTATCTCTCACTGTCCCTCTTTTAAGAGATATACCTCATTTTAGACACAAGTATAACTCCCACCCACACAGACCTGATGTTATCTGACATTTATTATGGTAAACTATTTACATCAGAAATGCTACCGTATGAAAATAAGTCTACAGAATATCTTATTTATACTTTGGGATTAATCATACAACTTTAAACCTCCTACACCACACTTCACATGTGTTATGAATTCTGTTTCTTTACCTCATTTTCTCTCTGCCCTTTTAGTCTTGGGTGTCGAAGAAATTCAAAGTTGTGCATGAGACCTGCATTTAAGATAGCATTATACCAAATGTATGTAATGATAGAGAAATAATACTTTGTGATAAGATGCTGTATTTTAAAAACATGATTAGATAGTCAGAAGTTTAAACCTGTGGTATACTACTCTAATCAACCCTTTAAAAAAGTTTTGTCCTCATTTATTAACGGCTTTTCTAGAATAGATACTTGGGCTCCTGGATAATTGTGTTTTAAGATAAAATATTTGCATAAGTAATTATGTATCATTTATCAATTGAATAAATCTGTCTCTATGTATGTATGTATGTAATCTATCTGTCTATCTATCTATCTAGGATATTTCCTCTGTTCCTTACAGAAAACTAGTTAGATCTTTTGCAAGAGGTAAAATAACTTGTACCCTTCCTCTTTCCAGAAGCAGCTCTTCCTACTAGACTTAATGATTGAAGTAAAAACCATACTAATGCCGCTAAAGAAAACTACAAGGAAAAAATTAATGCAACTTCCTGAAAACAAAAGAAAAATGACATGAGCCATTTACAGCTTTCAGTCAAACATAAAATGAAAAGAATCAAGAATTTATTTCAGAGATAGTAAAAAAGGAAAGAAAATTTAGAAACACAGTTTAGACTTATTAAAATGGGTAATAATTTTTTGACTTTTTATTCTAAAGAGAATAAAATATAACTAGTTTATTGAAATATCAATCAGGAGCCATGTAAGGCTTATGAAAATAAAAGTATTACTTTAAAAAATAGGAAATGTTATACTTTTATATTTAATAATTAGTCATAGGAAATATGTTATATAAAGAACAGATATTTTAAATACATGTTTTCAAACATGTACTTTAATTATAACAAGACTAGTATTGTTATTAATTGATCTAAAAACTAGTTTGTCATTAGAATTGTTTGGGGAAATTTGGATCTCTCACACAAACAAATTAGGTCAGAATAATTGAAAGACTATGGCATCATTTATTTTTTAAAGTTACTCAGGTAATTTCAACTGACTAGCTTCTTGGAGAATTCCTGCTCTTTATCAGGTTATTAATCATCATGTGTCAGATAATTTTCGTACATAACAGTGTAGATTTCATATTACATGGCAAACAAAAATTATATTACTTTTTACAATTATTCCAATATATGATAAAATATGTCTACTATCTATGCAGAGTTTGGTGAATTTTGACAAAAGTACACACTCATATAAACTTCTCCCCAGTATAAAACATATCAAATATTTCAATCATGCCAAAGAATTTTCTCATTGCCCTTTGTACCTGTAAATGGTCCCTGAGTTCTGTTACCATAGATTGTTATTGCTTATTCAAGAAGTTAAGATTACCTGAGTCATTTATTTGTTATATTTTTGAAATTCACTAATATTTTGCTCAGTATGTTTTAAGAACTTTTCATGCTGACAATAATTATGTCTTTGGTGTAGTTCACGAATGTGCCTGAACTAGTGAAACCATTTACTTCTTGATGGGCATTAACATTGGTTTCAATTCTCTGTATGGTGAATAACGTTGCTACAAATATGTTTATAAAAGTTTCTATAATCACATATGTTTTACTTTCATTGAACCATCACAAGTGGAGTTTCTAGGTCTCATAATATGTGCATCTTAATTTTATAAGAAACTGCCAAGTTACTTATCACAATGTGTTGTTGCATTTTAGCATCCTAGAAGCGAATTAGGAGTGTTACAGCTCCTCCAACACCCTCGCAAAAGTTAGTAATACAAGCATATTCAATTTTGGCTTTTCTAGCATTATATTAGAAGAAACCCATTGTGGTTTTAAAATACTATTTCTTGATCAATGAGTATTTTGACTACCTTTCTTTTTCTTACTTGTATTTTCTTCAGTGGAGTAACTCAACAGCTATTTTCATGAGGAAAAATTGGCAGAATTTCCTTACTCTATTGTAAGAGTTTTATATGTATTTTATGAACAACAACTTTGTAAGACATACAGTTGAAATATATTCTTATGTATAATTTCCCTCTTGTATTTTATTCTGAAATTTTTGACAATAAGAATAGTTTATTGTTAAGAAATTTACTTAAATATTCAAAAATGAAATTCACCTGATTACTTCTCATTTATAATTGATAATTTTTCTTAAACTTTTCATACTGAAAATGGTACTATATCCATGCAAATTTTATATTTTTTCATCTTTATCTGTAAGTACCATAATGCAACCACAATATAACCTTTCTACCAACTGAAAATATATCTCTGCACATTTTTGCAGTGTTTAAGAGTATGCATAAGTTTGAGTATTTTTTATTATTTTTATCAATATTTCATGTACTTTAAATCATATTTAATCAACTGTATACTTTATATATAAACATTTTAGCCCTCAAAATTTCTGTTGATTTCTTTTTATATTTTCACTTCACTTTTCATGGTATATGTCTTTTTGTTCTTATGCCTGAATACTTTTAGAGTATGAACTATTAATGTCATTTTTATTCCATTATCTCCTTAATGTCTACATATATTTCAGTTGACTACAATCACTGTAAAATTTTTAAAATATTTGGAGATAATCTCCTGTAACTTTCTAATAGTTGTATTGGGTAATAGCATGGTAAATATTGCAATATCCAAGGTCTGAATTACTAAATGTCTCTTTTAATGGATGAACAATTTACACTCCAACTTTTTTTTTAATTTTAAAAATAAAAGCAGGAAAACATTAACAGATAAACAATCTTTTACAAAATAGCAAAAGAACAGTACAGACAATACAGAGTTACAAACAAAGTGCTAGGAAATTAACAATGCTTGTTCTGGTACTTTACACGATCAGAGAAACTTCTCTAGTAACATACTATACAAATGATCCCTGAAAGTATAGACTTAACAATGCTTGTTCTATTACATATTGATAGCTTCAAAGTGGTTTCTCATGAAAACAGATAGCGACATGCAATATTGATCAATCAAGGACTTATTGACATAGAAGACAGTAGAACAACTATGTTAACTATCCTGTATATACATACATAAAAAAGTTCTCCTTCTTTCCCTTCTCTTTTCCCACATCCCAGTTGCTCTTTACCCTTGAGTGTTTTTCTATCATTTCACAATGTCAATCATACCTCTTAGTTTAAATTAACTCTTTCAGGTTTTGCACTAGTGAGACAATGCAGTGCTTGCACATGCAGTTCTGATTTATTTCATTTATAAGTATGGTCTCTAGTTGTGACCATTTACCTATAAAGGCCTTGTGTAATATTCCATTATATAAAATTACCACAATTTTCTTATCCAATCCTCGGTGGGTGGATATTTGGGTTGCTTCCACAATTTAGCAATTACAAATTGTGCTGCTATGAACATAGGTGCACATATATCGCTGTGATATGATGTCTTTAGATCTTCTGGGAAAATACCCAGCAGGGGGATAGCTGGGTTGAATGGGACCTGTAGACCTAGTTTTCGGAGGAAACTCCAAACTGATTTCCACAGTGGTTTCACCAGTCTGCATTCCCACCAGCAGTGGAGAAGGGTTCTTATTTCTCCACAGCCTCGCCAGCATTTGTTATTGGTTGATTTCTTAATGCTAGCCATTCTTACTGGGGTAAGGTGGAATCTCAATGTTGTCTTAATTTGCATTTCTCAAATGGCTAATGATGTTGAACATTTTCTCATGTATTTATTTGCCATTTATATTTCCTTATCTGAGAAGTGTGTATTCATTTCAGCTGCCCATTTCTGAGGTAAGTAAAACAACAATAAAAGATGGAGACAAAAGACTAGAGATATTTTCTTTCTTCTTTTCATTACAAAAACATTCCCAGTGTTAAGTAAATTACAGAATAGGAACAGAAGATAAAAACTGATTTTGTCATGTGTCTGACAAAACAATACAGAGCAGAAAATTATCTTTTTCTTAGAAACTCTAAAATCACACTAATAAACATACTGCATCAAGAAATTGACCAATTACAGTGCAATTGCCTAGTACCTGAAAAGTTGTTTTACATAAGTCCACAATAACTAGTGTAACAGCTGAATATAGGAAAGATGTAGAGGCACCTACACACTATATTATTTTTATTCAAAAAGTTTTGATTTCCTGAATTCCCAATGGAAAAATTTATTTTGAGACATTATTGTTTTAACACACACTCAAAGGGCCGGGGATATAGCTGGCAAGCGCAAGGTCCTAAGTTCAATTCCTGATACCAAAAAAAAAAAAGATGTATCAGTAACACACACTCAAATGTTAGGTTTGGTTGAGATAATAAGTCCAGTTAACAAATAAAAACTAAGGCCTTCTCCCTTAATTCCAATTTCTGTATGAGTTCTTGAGTTTTAGTCAAACTTCAAGAATATTTTTATAGGGGTGTGGTGGCACACACCTGTAATCCCAGCTCTCCAGAAACTGAGACAGTAGGATCATCGCGAGTTTGAGACCAACCTGGGCTACAAAATGAGCTCAAAGCCAACCTGAATGTCATAGGGAAACCCTGTCTCAAAAAGACAGACAAATAAAAAGAGAATATTGCAATATTTGTATATGAATAATTGAGGTTGTATTAAATTAGGAATATTCTGGTATGAGAACATTATATTTTATATAAGTGTAAGCCTGTTAGTATGTCCAAAACAGAATTATTTTTTGGTAATAGAAAATATTAGTTCTAACAGTGATGCAGTCTTTAAAATATGGAATACCTCTACATGCCAATTTGTACCTTGAAGCAGTCATCAAAGGTAATAAAGTGGAGAATCTTATAGCTAGTTGATATATTATCATAATAATTGCTTTGCATTTGCCATAATTTGAAATATGTTTAAAACATATGCTAAGCATATGTACCTTTAGGTACAAAAAGAAACTGAAAGTGAACTGCAACAATACCGATCATTTGGTTAAATTTGATAAACTCAAAAATCAGGAAGAACTATAAGGACAGTGAAGAGGAATTTATATATTTTACTCTAGAATCATACACACTATGTGCAGTTTTAGAAGAGGAATGTACCCATTTATTGCAGTTTGCAACTAATTCAATAAGTTGATTTTTTAAAGTGATGAAGTAAGTAAACAGACAAAGTCACCACAAATAAAGTAGTCATTTTTGATATCTGAGTGGACACTTATACAGGTATAGAAGATGAAAAATCAGCTACAGAAGACAGGTGAGAAAAATATAATGTATGAGTAAGAAAATGCTCTCGAAGTTCCTAAGTGGAGTTCTTGCTTTTTTCAGAGTAGAAAGTTTGATAGAAGATAAACTTGTAGAATTTAATGGAAATAAAATTATACAGAGCTTTAAACATTAACATTATAAATTTATATTTTTCCTAAGATTAAATGTCTTAAAATGCTTAAGTAGAATGTGGATATTATCAAGAGAACTAGTATAATTTTTATTGTGTGATCAAATTTCCAATTAAATCTAGTCACTGTTGTTATAGGAAAAATTGACTCAGCGAACTCCAGGGGTGGCAAACAGATGGCAGAATGATAGCAAAGATAGAATATTTGAGAAAGAATTTCTCTGAAGGGGCGCTGAATATAGCATGATGACCTGGGCTTTACTATCACATCTGCTGTTTCTTTTCAGAATGAGTTTATGCAAACTTTTGAAATTCTCAAAGTATCAGTTTTTTGAACTGAGATGATAAAATTATTTTATAATTGTTAGGTATATGATAGATGAGAAATATTATGAGACAGTATTTAATTATTTGGACAGCTAAATTATTTACATAACAGAAAAAAGTATGCTTCTGTTCTAGCTAACAATCAGTAACCATCAATTTATCCTAAATAAGATGGTAAGAATGGCTTTGTCATATGCCTTTAAAGGAAGACGATTATGATGGCTTTTAAAATAAAATATTACATAATAGTTATAGGAACTTATAAAATAGAAAAGCAACAACTATGCATACTTTCTTAACCATTTATCATAGTAGTGCTAATTGCATTAAAATAAAGTTGAATTTCTTGCTTGAAGTAATATAATTGTTGATAGTTTAGAAAAAATTAATCTTAGGAAAGTTTATTTAAGAAGTGGAATTTTTTAAAAAAATAAATGATTACTTATTTTGTTACCATAGGAAATATAGTCTACCATCTCTAAAATTTAAATTGCTTTTTCGAAGACAGGATGGTTGTTTTTGAATGTTGACTTCACAAAATGATTAGGGACAAACGTGCTGATAAAGCAAAGCTAAATTTGATTACTCTTAAAGAATATTAGAAAAAACAACTCCGAGAAAAAAATAAGTAGATTGGAGAATATTAATATACAGTTAGAACCTGGACTGATTATTTTAAGGCAGGAGTGCAAGGCAGGCACAATTTGGAATTGCTGTGTCTCTAATATCTAGCAGTTTTGGGTTGATAGGCACAGGTAGGGAAAGGTTAAAAACAATTGCAAACTCTTCGTGCCCATCAAAATCTATACAATTTTAGAGTTGCAACTTCCAGAGTTACACCTAAAATAGACAGACAAGTTAATATTGTTTGTTAAATGTGACGTATATGAAAGTACATTGGCTCTGACAGTGATGCTATGTTTCTTATGTTCTCGCTCTTGCTCCTCCCTCCCTCTTAGTTAGAATCTCCATAGCCAAAACTGGCCTTGAACTTGCAGTCCTCCTATGTCCATCAACCACAAACTGGGATTATGACACAAGGCACCATTTCCGGCCTTGGATGATACGTTTCCAATGGTTTTTATATGGATAAATTAGGGGTGCGCAGATGAATTAGTCATAATTAACTTAGGATAAATGTATCTCTTTCTACTTTGTTCTTACTTTCTTTGACTTGTTTTAGGAACTTCAGTTGGGACAAATGCAAAATAAAATAGTCACAATGTTTCTATTTGGGGCAAGGATAACAAAAATAATTTTAAATTCACATTGAACATTGTTTGAGCAAAATAACTAAATATTTTGAGTTGTTTCCCTATAGCTCTTTCCAACCTTATCCATTTTACCTAACCAGACAATTTGATCTATTTAACAAAGCCTAAGAGACATTTTGAAGTGGCATAACCATGAGTGTCTCACACTTATGTTTATTCTTTAGAATATTTCTATTGATGAATTGTTGATTTTAATTTCATGAGCTTTAGTATATTAAATAATGAGTGCTTAACAGGAAAAACATTACCAAAACAAAATATTGCATTTTTAATTTTTTTTTATAAAAAGCCATGAAAATTTTCAACATAGACCTGTTTTTGGTGTGTGAAGTATAAAAAAAAAACAAAAATAAATCCCCATGGGAACTACAGTGAAAACATCAATGGTACTCTGATGGAGACCACTACAAAGTGGCTCTGATTAGGATTTAATATTAACCAACTGGCTTTCCAGATTTCCACTTGCATATCAACTGTTTACATGCTTACAAAACCTAAGAGATAGCATCAGAAATAAGACTATGTGAACTACAGTGAAAGCACCAACAAACTTCTACAAAGAAATAATCATTGCTTGAGCAATTATTAGACCCAAGGCAGTCTTCACACATGAAACTTGCATTTTCTACACACAAGTATTGCTCACACTGATACCGTGTGTGTTTTGTTTTCCTGTCCTTTCTTGTAGGGCACAGTTGATGACTTTTTAATTTTCCTGTTGTCATAGTACATTTTTGGAAGGCTGCACCTGGCTGTTTACCTGTCAGCTCAGTGGTCCAAAAATTTTTCGAGTAATTTTTCCTTTGCTGTAAATGATCTGAGTTCCAGTCTCAATCCTCCAAATACATTTCTCCATGGTGTTTTACACTAGTTACTTTCTCTGTAAACTCAAACTATTTATGTCACACATGTTTAGGATCAAGTAAACCACAGCCAGTAGCCAATGCTTTGTGTTTCAAGTGACATCATAGTAGTTCTATAACTAAAAAGTGACATCGATTCTCCCTGTGATTTTGATGTAGAAAGTTTCCATCTTGAGCTTTCATTTTGTCCAGGTTTCCCTATCAATATTTCCATCATGGTACAATGTTGACTTCCACAGTACCATTTGATTTTCTTTGCCATATGCAAGGTCAGTGTAAATCCAAATATTGTAGTATGCAGTTCTCTGTTTCAAAACTGCAAAATTTCATTTGGAATTCCTGCTTTGTTCCTATGTACAGTTCCCATACAGGTCAACTTGTGGCTTGTTGGTAAATGTAATATCAACTGGAAACTGGTAAACCAGTTACTGAATGTCACATCCTGATTAGTTTTAGAAATGGGAGCAATAAGTCTGATCATAACATCATTCAGTTTATTACTATACAAATAATGACCTGATGGCTAAAATCCAGAATAAATGTCTAAATTGAAAGCACAATAAGTCTTTGCATCTACAGAGAAATATGTTTTTATGCCATATTTTGACCCATCACTTTTCAATACTTCTTTTACATTCCTGCACTCATCATGAGAATGTCAAGTACAGCACACCTGTCAGTGCATTCAGTTCAGCTCATGAGATGTCATAATAAATACATTTTTAATATGGCTATCAGTACATACAGAAAGTTTTACTTGAATTTTGGCCTTTGTGTACTTCACAGTGCCTTGTAGTATTTTGTTTATCACAATTGCAACATTGAATGACAGTGCTGTCATTTTGTCCTACACCTTTCACCCCTGCAAAGACTCTGACCATATTTTTGGACCTAGATATAACATCGACATGTTCCCTTTAGTTGTGTGGCTATTTTTCAACATTTTGATTGACCAAATGTGTATTCACATTGCTCTTTTTTTCTTTATATAAATCAAAGGATTCTGCATTCCCTGCGTCAGTATCAGTCCATTCTTACTCTATTTTGCTGTCATGGGAACTTTGGTTCAAATCACCCATGGCAAAGTCACCAAAACCACCACCATCATCACCATCATATGTTCACACCACACTTCTGTTGTGAAAACATGTATTTTCAAATAACGGTTCATATTCATCATACTTGTATGAGTACTCTGATAATTCACTTTTGATCTCCTCCAAAACTTGCAAAACTGGTGTTTTTTTTTTGTGAGCCATTTTAATGAACTGAGCCAGTTCTACCACAAAAATAAAAAAAATAAAGAAAAAAAAAACTTTTTAAAAAACAAATCTCAGAGTAGTGTGGGTGTTTTATCCCCTCTGCGATACTCCAGTAACATATGCAAAAAATGCTATATGGAGGATCACATGGGTGTAAGTCCTGGGTTGAAACTTTGCACACGTGCACACACAACCTCTTTCACCCTATCAAGTGGGCAAACACAAAGATTGCTTCCTGCTTCCCTCAGAGAAAGGTACTGAGATGCAAAGCTGGCTACTGTTAAACTAAGGTAAAAATTTACAGTGGAAAAGTAAGGGATATGCATGTGGCACCCCCTGTTATGTTCCTTTTAAAAGGTTAAATAAAATAATTCACCTTTATCATTATGTCTAAAATAATTTGAAAACTAGTATTTTTTGGAATAATACTGCCTACAAAAAAAAAAAAAAACTGCAGAGAAGACAGAACTTTATAAACTGGAAAAATGAAAGAAAATACTCTAAAAAGCACAGGAAAATATATTAAGAATATCTTCAAAAGTATCAAGTGAAAAACTGTTTTAAGCCCTTCTTGGTCTATATTTTTGTTTTTGTTTATTTTTTTGTCTTTTTGAGACAGAGTCTCGCTATGCAGTTCAGGCTGGCCTTAAGCTCACTTTGTAGCCCAGGCTAGCCTCAAACTCGCAACAATCCTCCTGCCTCAGCCTCCCAATTGCTTGAATTACAGGCTTGCGCCACCACTCCCGGCTTTGGTCTATATTTTTTGAATTATTTCTGTATTAATGTTTTTAAAGACTACATGTTATGTCTTTGTATTTCATCAGACACTGTATGGCTTTTATCACTGTATGGCTTTTATCTTAAATGTTATTTTTCTATACATTTTTCCTACATCTATAATGACATTTGAGCTTGCTACTTAAACTATGTTGCATATGCTATCTTACTTTTCCCTTTATATTTTATTACAAGGTTTCTGCTTCTTTCTTTACAAATGCAATTTGAGTAGTAAAAAGGAAAAACACCTTGCCTTCTAACTTTATCTCCCTTTATGTATACGTGTCTTCTAGATTTGCCTATCATTTTTCTACCTTTGAAACTTTCACATTTCTCTAGGTTGTAAGTCTTCTGATTACTTGCTTTCCTTCTACTCATTATTCTTTATTTTTTTAAAATCTAGTTATATTTTTACCTTTGTTGTCCTGCATCTTTAATAGCAGTCTCATGCTGTCCCTCAATTTTAATTTCCTTTTTAAATCTTTTTAGGCTTCAAATGCTTGAAAAATTTAAATCAGAGAAATAATAATAGCAAACCCCTTTTAGTAATTGCTCAGTGCAGATACTGCACATAACATTATTGCTTCAAGAATTAGGGGAGAACACTGAGCAAATGGAGTACTTCTTTTAAATCACTATATTAGAAACTGATTTGAAACTGTAAGTTTTGGCTCCAGAGTCTGTAACATGGCTTGTATCTAGATGTTCCCCTGTAGTGTTATGAAAAGCACTCATAAGTGGAGCTTTTCAAAGTTGGCTGTATCTAGGGTAGGTGATACTGAGATTAAAGGGGTTTGGTAACAAATTAGTCCACTGATTGGAGTTAGCATAGCTGTGGGTATGATTCAGTGCATTTACTAAAGACAGACACCCTATCCTCAGTGGGGTGAAACACCTAAATTGCTTGTACTCTGGATGGGACAAAAGAATATGGAAAGTTTGCTGCTTGCTGATTCTGCCTGCCATCCCATGAGCTGTTTCTCCTCTGTGATGCCCTCTGCCATGCCACTCTGCCCTGGAGCCAACTGACTATCAACTGACACCTTTACAAACTGAGATCTGAGGTAAACCTTCCCTCCTTTAACTTGTGAGTTTGGGTATTTTGTCTCAGCCAAGAGCAAATAACTAAGATAGTTTGTGTCCCAATTCTTCAGTTATACAGCTTTTTGTAAGGAGTTAAACTATAAGAAGAATATTTTAATCATTCTTAATACTAATTGAAACTATATGAAATAGCCATAACCCAAAACATTTCATTCTACAAAACAGGACTTCTAATTGAGCTTTTAAAATAAGGTGCCATTATTTAGAATATATAGGACATCCTGGAAATGATATCTAAGTAAGTGGTTTTTGATAGTGTCAATGGCATACCTTTTTTCAGTTCAACAAAGAATAATCATTTTTCCTCATCACACATTTTTTTTTAGACAGTCTCATTATGTAATTCAGAGTGACCTTAAACTTGCTTATATAGCCCAGGTTGGCCTCAAACTCACAGTAATCCTCTTGCCTCAACCTGGAGGGCTGGGATTACAGGCATGCAT
>NW_004955404.1:37895444-37902963 GCF_000276665.1 Chinchilla lanigera
TTATATATATAATTTAAATTGTATAAAACTAAACCTTTGTTTTATGAAAATTATTTACTCTTCAAATTTTAATTGTCAGTAACAAATTTTTGAAGTGATGATTTAAAAGGTAATGAGGCGCACTATTATCTGTAGAATCATGAATGTTGCTATGATTCAACGCAGCCCTCTCCCTTCTCATGATTTTTCCCATATGGTGCAGTGGTACTGAACCTGCACCGTGCATGCCACAGTGGCCCGTTTGTTGCCATTGGAAGCTCTAAAAGTCTGCCACCCCTGATTTAGTACTGCATATATAGTACTGGCCACTAAATTAGAAGACTATACATATTTTCAGATAGTTTTATTTGAGGTGCACTCACCCTTATAATTCTATTTCAGCTAATGCTTTTGACTTTTCAGTACCATTTACTTAATGTATACTGGGTCAGTTTTATTTTGGGACATTCCTAAATGCTAAGGTTTTAGTTATTTTTTGTCAGATATAATGATAGATGACATTTATTGCTTAGAGAAGAGCAATAAATGAGAAAATGGAGCCCTGGAAAGACCCTGTTTGCAACTCTCCAAAAGCAGTTCTTATTCTCTCTATTCCGAATCTCCTATGCAAAATTATGAAGAATAATTAAAAAGATATATTAAAAATGGAGGTAATTACTATGAAAAGACATGTACGAATTTTTAAGTAGTGGAAGACATATACTAAAGTTTGACAGTGACCAGAAAATTACATTCAATAAATGGTACCTGGTAGTGAACATGAGGAGTGTTTCTGAAGAGAATTTAAAATGAAGAAAATACTGGGAAAGAGGTACTTGAAAGAACGGGGTATTAAGAAAGATTAGGACTATATTCTTAGCAGCACAGGTTTTAAGTATCTCTTTGCATAATTGCTTTTTCGTGTCTTAGTAAGAACAAGAGCAGCGCTTTATTATTTTTTACCAGACTTAATCACTTCGTTTTCAGGAGCTTTCTCCAAGTAATCCAATTGTTTCCTCATTAGATTTACTCCATTTGTATTTCATGGTTTGGAACATAGTAAAGTAGTTATGGCCTCGATTGCTTCGGCCCACATTTGTAACCTCTTTCGGGTATTTTCTTGTTTCACTGGCAGTGCTGAAACACACCTACTTAGACTTGCTTGAAGAGAGCCTGGCATGTTTTCAAAGTTACTTATCTGAATAATGCCAATTTGAAATATATTATTTTTTAACTGCTCAGTAAGAGTGAAGATATTTTTAGAAAGGGCTAAATTATTATTCATGCAAATTCTTATGTCACACCTATTCAAAAAATAGGTTCTTTATTCTGTATTTAAAATCTCATCCCCTGAATATTATGAATCACGTCACAAAATGTCATTGTCTCTTAATGTCTTTAATATATGCTAATGCATGTAATAAATTGAATATAAATAACAATTCATTCTAGCTAAGCTATGTATTTGTCAGTGTCACTTCAGTTATCTCTTTGACAATATTGACTAATTTAATTAATTGACTAATTAATTATATGCCCTATTTTGCTTCACAAAGTACTTGAAGCAGGGTATAGCTTATATTATGCTCATAAAATTCCATTATTGAGAGAACTTATAGATTATAGTGTTTCATGTCTCATTTATAAAAATAAGAATGCATTGCCTGGAGGGTTAAAATTATATTTACAGGGTTTGTAGCAGCAGAATGAAGTAGACCCTAGCTCTTCTAACTTATCATTTGGTGCTGCTTTAAGCCATGGATGCAGAATCAGTTGAATTTTATCCACTTAACACTTGACACAGTTCTTTAAAAAGGAACATTTTAACAAATGTATCTTGAGAACAAATATGATGATTATGATTATATAATAATTTTACATGTTTTCTAATGTAACAGAGAGTCAAAAATTTTACACACTATAGTCATGCTACATTTCATTTTGTCTTTGGAGGGATACTATGTACATTTTAACGTAGAGAAGATCCTCTCAGAACTATATCTTTTAAGTATTTAAGTTTTATTTCCTACTGCTTTTTGCTTAAGTGAGTATTTCAGTGATGGTAGGAAATTACCAATTAAGTTAATTCAAGTTTTCCTCTTTAGGCTGTAGATTTGTCACTAAATTCTGGGTAGTATTACAAACATACATGTGGCTAAAAATCTGTGGAGTAGTACAGCGTTTTTATTGTGCACTAGTCATGTTGGCGTGTTTGATGGCTTTCCTTGAGACACCTTGTTTGACACCTCATTTCTTCTAGTTTCTTTTTGGCAGCTTCCACCCAACCTGACATCCAAAACCTTACTGAAAATAATATGTAGCTTAGGTATTCTATCAATCCTTTTTTTTGTTTTGTTTTGTTTTGTTTTTTGTTTTTTGTTTTTTGGTGCCAGGAAGCAAACTCAGGACCTTGCACTTGCCAGGCAGGTGCTGTGAGTAATAACCCTGTCCTAATCATCTGTTCTGATCAACAGGACCAGGCACAAAACTCCATGTGGACACATATTTTCACTTTCTTGAATAGATACCCGGGAGTGGAACTGCTAAGTTGTAAATTGAATCTATAGCTAAACTGTTAACAAACTGATAAAGTGTTTTGTGAATGGTTATTATAGCCTTGCAAATCATTAACACTGGTGTTGACATCATATGTGATAGATTATTTTTCTCTTCAAGCTATCAAAGCCATCTTGACCTTTGGCATTAACTCTTTGACTATTGTGTACGGATGTGGATTTTTACATGGATTTTTTATCTTGGATTTCTAGAATTTCTTGACCTAAATGTTTACATATTTCATTCCAACTAGGGAGATTTTTGCTATTATTTCCTACTTTCCATTATTATTGTAATAACTTTTTTTAGCCCCTGGAACCTATCCTGATCCTTTCCCTTGATCCTGTCTTTTATTCCATTTCTTGAGCCTATCCTAAAAGTTAATTGCCTATATTCTAGCACGTGTTACATAGTCCCACATGTCTATGAGGTTTCTACATTGGCATTTCTCTGGATTTCAGAAAATTTTTATTTGTGAATTCTGTTTCTCTTCTCTGCCTTCTCACATCTGTCGTAGAACATTTGTCATCAATTTTTTAATTTCCGTTATGTATTTCCCTTTATCTCTTCCTTCAGTGGGGTTCATCATTGACTACATCATTGTTCTAAAACTCATATTTAATTCTTTTAACACGGTTTGTTTTATTTATTTAATCATATTTATTGATAACTGCTTGAAAGTCTTTGTGAGCCAAGTCCAATATAGGTGCTCCTTCTGAGTCTGTAGCTATTAGTTCCTTTTTTCAGCCACCTGTTTATAGGTTATATTCTTCCATTTCTTTGTATGTCTTAATTTTATTATTTTTAGGCACTGGATATTTTAGGTAATATATTTTTACAACATAGATTTTCATTTTCTCTCATGAGATGTTATTACTCCATGTTGGCATATTTCTTTGGTAAATTACCTGAATTCTATATGGAGTTGTTTCTTCCTTAAGTATGTAAACATATCTCCTCCTGGATTTTTGGCTGGCTGGTTGGCTGGCTGGTTGTTTTTGGCCTGGCTTTCTTGACATTGCTGCTCTTAGTGTGCTGGTCAGCCAATGGATTCACTGAAGTTTCAAACTCTTACTAAGGTTTTTGTCTTCTCTTGAAGAATCTGTATGTGTTCCATTGTGAGTTCAGAGTTCCTTTATTTTCTGAAATCTTCGTCTGCCTTTGTTTCCTTCAAGGCTTCCTTATATTACCATTGCATATTTACTCAGCTTCATAATGAGCGATGGGGAAGTGGAAAACTCAATGACCTCAAGGTCTCATTGCTGAATTTCCCCATCTGGGTTACAGTTTAAACCTAGCTCAGTGACTTGTTGACCCTCCTTAATACATTTGTCCAATAGATGTATCATCCCTGCCCAGTAAGATTGTTAGTGTACTGGAGAAGGAGTTTTGCTTTATTTTGTTTTGCCTTTTTCATTATAAATCAAGTAAACCCCATCTGCCAGCAAAGTTGCTTAGTTTTTTTTTTTTTTTTTTTTTTTTTTTTCCCGTCTTAGCAAAATATTGAGAGAGGAGGATCTACCAAAGGCTCTTCCTGTTCAGTACTTTAGTAGATCTCCAAGAATAGCATGTCTCAGTTGCTGTGAACCACTGATTCTTTTCTGGGGTTCTGACTGTTGTCATTTACTCGATTGTCAAATTTTATATATTTCTTTTTAGGAGAGGATTTTGTGTTCCTTACTTTGCTATATTGAAGGATTAATTTGGATTTTTTAAATCCAAAATTTAAGGAACCACATTTTCAGATGGGGAACTTACAGGGATAGGTAACTCTGTGAGTCAGAATTGATTAAAATATATATATTATATATGCACATGTATACCAAGAGAGATCTATACAGCTATCTAAGCAATTGTTATATATAATGCTCTCAACATATACTTGAAAGCATTAAATATATTTTTAAAATGAAAATAAAAGGAAATATTAATTCATTTAATAAGTGAAATTGTAAATTTGATATCATTAAAATTTATTTTTTGATTTCATAGTTTGATAGATATGAACTTACAGAAATGATGAAGAGAAATACTATTGACTGAACTATTCATAATAAAATGACTATTTGCTCAAAAATACATCAGAATACAAAGGAAAGCATGACAGTGTTTTTGTCTAGTTTTATAGATGCTTAATATGTAGATTGTTATTAAGTATTTTTAAGGATTTTAAAAGGTGATTTCTTGTGATATTTTAGAGTTTAAGCTATATAATCTCCTAAGATCATCTGTTAGCCAAGTACACAGACGCACTATTTTCCAAAGTCTAAATAGGAAATGATGCAGGTTTAGAAAATCCTGCTGCTAGGTAAGAAAAATGTAGTTCTTTATAAATCTCTCCAAGACTACCGGGGCAAAGTCACACAGCATCAACAAGCTGACAAAAATCTTTATCTCCTTCTTTTTTTGGAGTTTTGGATTAAGAAGGTCTATCAAAAAGCCCATGCTGTTTTAAATTATAGCTTATGGGGAAAAAAAGCGAAAAACACAACTTGATTTCTCTATTGGTTTGAGAATTCTATAAGAAAATCCTATTGTCTCTTATACTCTTGGTTTCAGTGATCAGAGTAATATCTAAATACTTTGCTAGCTTGTTTCTTTAAATTGTTTTTCTGGCATTTTGGCTTTTTAAGTATCTATGCAGTCACCGTTCCACAGATGGAATAGAGGAACTTGCTTCTTAGAATTTCTGCATTAGAAAAATATGTGTCATGCACATATCTCATCCAAAGATCAGTTTAACCCCACTCAAAGTCATTAAGTGTTTTGCTCTGATACTAACTAAAATAGATTAAAAGACAATCTTTCCAAGTGACAAGTTTTTTTCTTTGCTTGTGAATTTTATAGAACACACAGAAAACCTCTATAATATGCACAAATGTTCCATATTTTATATTTCAAAAAAGATCATAAATGACTATTTTAATGGCAATGCCTTTAAAATGTTAATGTATTTTTGCTTTCAAAGGCTAAAAATGTTGATTTATAACTGCACATAACTGTTCTACATACCATAAATAAAAATACACATATGATATCCAATTTACATCCATATAATATCCATATATATATATATTTCTGTTCTGTATCAATTGTCTGTTTATTTTGCACAATTTTCTGGTAGTACTATGGTTGCATGTGCACTCAGGATGTTAGATTTTATTTTTCTTGGAGAGAGAAATGTTTAAATGTTTTATATATTGTTCAGTGTTGTGGTTTACGTCACTCTGAGAACAGCTGAAAATCATGAGTAAACCCAGCCCACAGAAAGATTTGGTTTGTCTGGATCTGTAATGAGATTTAAGCATTACTGTTTCAAAAAACCTTCTGTGATCTTAATGTGAGATTTTTGCTACTGATCCTAAGATTCCCTAAATACTTAATACTGTATGTAATTTAAGGAAAATGAACCTTCTTCATCCTATCTTTCCTTCACCTGAAAAAATTACTTTTCTACCCTAAAAAATAATTTGAAAGATGTATGGGTTTTAACATTAGCAGTGTTTGTGATTATCTTATGATTTAAATTGAATTCGAAGCCCAGACCAGTCCTGCAAAGCCTAGGCATCTGCGTTTCTTGTTTGCTATGTATATATATCCTCATGTCATGATGTGTCGTGCCTGAGAAATTTCCAAGTTAAAAACTACCTCCCTCTAACATTCCAAAGTTAGAAAGAAAAGGAATAAGAGAATGTCTGCCTTGTCCTCCTCCAGATTCTTGCTTGAACGATATAGATTTAAGCCAAACGGAAAGATATAGGCATCCTATTTTGGAATAATGATGGTACTTTATGTCCTCATATTCTATCAAAGGAGAAGCTATTCGATAACCTTTCAACTATTATCACAGTAAAAATGAGCTGGCTGCACAAAAAGGGGTGGGCAAAGCATTATACATACAAGCATAACAGAATGAAGGGCTTTAGCAAAATGGAAGGGAAAGCCACCTATTGAAATGCACACAGGGGGCTGGGTATTTAGCTCAGCAGCACAGCGCTTGCCCGGAAAGCCCAAGGTCATGAGTTTGATTCCTGATACCGGAAGAAAAACAAAAAACAAAAATGAAAAAGCAAAACAAATAAAATGCACACAGAATCATATATTACAGATAATGAACAATAACTAATATAAAAAGTCACTTTATAGATATGGTAGTAATTTATAAAGTATTTATGATATGAATAAATGTGAACCCAATATTTAGCATAATATCAGTTCAACAGTAAACTAAAAGAACAATGTGAAACACTTATTTATTTAACCTGTGTTAGTTACTTTCTACCACTAGCAAATTTTAGTTGGTAAAATAGGGCATTTGCATTTCCTTCATCTTATCCTTGCAGGGTTGTGAGGGGAGTCCGTAGTGAAGCTCAAGCAAATCCCAATTATATGAAAAAAAGGCATTTTTGTAAATGTAAATTATTATGAAACTTTATGGTATTATTAATTTGTATACATTCTACAGTATGCATATGTGGTACATCAGTGAGACAGGTTTATATCTTATACTTCATGATAATGTAAGTTTACCACATTACATTTTAATATTCATCTTTTATGTAAAACTAATGTATTGAATTATTGTAAAATGTATTTTAAACTCTCCAAAGAGTAAATGGTTGGCTTGATTCTATTAGGCAAATAAAAATACTCTTAAGATCATAAGTAGAAACAAGGTTTATGAGAAACAAGTAGAGAAAAATTGAACACATAATTTGGCATGCATACCAAGTTTATGACACCTGTTATAGAAAACCCATTAGATGAAATAGTATCATTATGCCTCATAAAATTTTGGAATTTTTTTATAAATGTTTTATTTTCAATAGAGATACTCCTTTAATTGTTTTTTCATAATATCCAGTTCTAACTTTTTGACTTTTTATACCTGTAATTGTCAGAAAAATAAAAATAATAAAACCTCAATCCTGGTATATGAATATAAACAGAAAAATAATCAGGATAAATCTCTCAATATATTTTA
>NW_004955404.1:37903063-37965725 GCF_000276665.1 Chinchilla lanigera
AACCTAACAAAATAAAATTAAATTTAAAATGTAAAAATTTTCTAACCACTGCAAAGTTTAATATGTTATACCTAACTCATGTTTAAAAGCCATTAAAATATTTTGAATGTTAGAGAAGTATAAAATATTAAAACCAATAAATGCAGCTGAAGCTTCAGGAGATGTAATGCCTCTAATGCACATATTAAAAGAAATATATATCTGAAAAATCACCTAATTTTATATTAAGAAAACAGAAAAAGTAGCATATGAAAGAAAAAAAAAACAAAAAGGATATAATTTAAAAAGTGAAGAAATCATCCCCCAGTTAAATGGTTTCATTTATAAATTCTGAATATCTATTGAAAAATAGCGTCAGTCTTAACACAAAGTATTCATCATGTTAGAAATAGATAAAATACTTCATGCAGACATTCTAAAGTTATAATAACTTTGATACAACAATTGAAAAGAGCAGTAAGAGTAAGAAAAACTTTACAAACTGTTCTGAGAATTAGTGTACAAATCTCCTACACAAAACATAAACAAATTGATTCCTGACATATATAAAAATAATAAAACAATTTGACCATCTCAGATTTATTCTGAGAATTCTATAGTAGTTTAGTACTCAAATATAAATTTAAAAATATATGATCATATTATATATTAGTCAGAATGACAAAATACTTAAGAAAATCAAATTATGAGACAGAATAGTTTATTTTGGCTTATGGCTTCAAAATCTTAAGATCATGACTGTAGCAGAGTTCTCCATATAATGTCAGCCAGCAAGCAAAGAGAGAGCAGAAAGTCCTATTGCCCCAGGCCCTCAGGGGAACATCCTAAGGACCCACCCTTCTTCCCACTAAGTCTCACCTCTAAAAGGTTCTCCCAAGAGCAGGAAGATTGGGAACTAAGTAAGTGTTCAGCTTCGGGGACTTTTGGGAAGGGCACTGAGGCCCTTTAATATCCTCATCATAGCAATGATACTTAAAGAAAACAATGAGGTAACGATATATCAGTTAATGATAAAGGAAAAAGCATTAAATAAATTTAATATATATATTTTAATATACAAATTATCATCAAATGAGAACTAGAAGGAAACTTACTTATTAACATAAAAATAAATCATGGTGGAATAGTGAGTATTTTCCCTTCAAATATAAATGAAAAGTGGGAATCCTTTCTATTGGCCAGTGGCTGGAGGTCCAAGGCAGTGGAGTAAAAGAAGAAACTTATTTGAAAAGCACAGTGAATGCAACGGAAGAAATAAAATTCATTATGTGCCCATAAAATGGCTGTGGACAAAGAAAAACCCCAAGCAAATCTAGAGATCTGCTTGGTTGAATAATATGGCAATTTCTGCAACTCTGCATGATTGGAGCTTTCACAATAAAAATTACTGAAAACCTCCTTTAAAGATGATTGCAAGACAAGCAAGTCAATTAGACATAGTGAATAAATCCAAAAGTTTTTACTGTTTCTCTACTATGCAAATGCTCATTTATTTTCCAAAGTTTAATTGGTTAAGGAGTGATTTCTTCCTACCTCAGAATACCGTAGAAAGGTAAGCACCCATACTGGGCAAGAGGCCACATACATAAGTCAAAGTTTGTACTCATGGTGCTACTGTCATGTTGAGTAGAGAGACCCCGGGTCACACGAGGACACCCTCTGAGGGAAAATGAGGCAAGAAGTCATTAGTAAATCATCACATGTCTCTGATCCAAAAGTCTCATATGTATTTTCAAATTACATGTATAATCCTATATAAATGTGTAACCATAGATCTAAACCATGGCATTACTTGAATCAGTAAGTGAATTTATCAAGATCATTGATATGATAAATTTGAAATACCAGAAATATTCACATAGAAATAGTTATATTTCTATATAGCAATAATAGATATCTGGAAACTGAATGTTAAGAATCAAGCATCAAAATTATTAAATGTATCTTTCAAAAAATATGAAAACCATTCTGGAATAAAAACTATAAACAATTTCTGGGGCTGGGGACTTAGCTCAGTGGCACAGCACCTGCCTGGCAAGTGCAGGGTCATGAGTTCGATTCCTGGTACTAGAAGAAAAACAAACAAACAAACAAAAATTCAAAACTATGAACAATTTCTGAAATAAATAGTATAAGATCCAAATAAATAAATAGTAATATAACATGTTTTGAAAGTTTCAATGTATTAAATAATTAAATTTTCTCGTACTCAATCATGGATGCACTGCATTCTTGCTCAAAATTCAAGCAGCTTTGATCAAGCTGGATTTGACAAGCTGATTCTCAAAATTATACAAACATTCAAAAATCAGAATAGTCTAGGCAACCTTGAAGAACAAGAAGAAAAAGAGTATTTTACTGTAATATACCAAAAATACAGATATCTACAAATGACATAAATGGATAGTAGAATTGCAAGCATCTAAAAGGATCAATGAAAATTGGAACGGATCATACAATAGAAGTAAAAAATCTGTCTCTGAAAATTAACCCAGTTTTGAATGCAATCTCTACCGTATATTGACTTTGTTACATTAAGTGACTTTCTAATTTTCCTTTACCTCAATTTTATTTCTCATAAAATGGCAGTGACACTAGTAGCTATCCTATTGAGTTCTTGGAAGGCCAAAATGAATTAAATAATGTAAGATGTTCGAGAGTCGTGTCTTGAACATACCTAAAATACAATAAATATTCAGTGCTATTACTCAGGAGAAGAAGAAATAAGTGACGTCTGAGCAAAAGGGAGTGGAGGGAGTTTACCTCCCTGCGAACACAGTGGCCAAGCGAGGCGGAGGGAAAGTGATGTATTGGAGGAGGAGACACCTGGTGATGATGGTCTTGATCATGCTGAACGTTCCGGAAGTTCATAGTACCCTAACTAGAAGCCAGTGCAGAGATTTAAACAACAGGGTCACACAATCAGAGGCGCATTTGAGAAAGTTGTCTGTCTTCCATGCGGTGAGAAAAATGTGGTTGTGAAAAGCTGAAAAGACAGACTAGCTACAGCATCATGTGAGTCAGTATGCCAGGGGCGTGGTCTGGTGTTATTCTGTGGAAGATGTGAAAATTGATTTGAATCATTTGTATCTTCTTCCTGTGAGCCTCGCAGAAACGGATGACAAGCATCCCATTTATCTTTCAACATGATCCCAGTGCGTGGGTGCTGCTTAGTATACACTTGAAGAGAAAAATATACCTAGAATTAGAGTAATCTCTACTCTATTAAAAAAAAGATTTGAATATGTGCCTGTCTGACTAAAAACCTCTTTTTTCAGTTGCTTTTGTTTTGAAATTGCCTCCTCTCAGTCAGTGAATTAAAAATGTTTCAATCGGGGCTGGGGATTTAGCTCAGCGGCACAGCGCTTGCCTGGCAAGACATGAGTTCGATTCGCGGTACCAGAAAAAAAAAACCAAAAAAGTAAAAATTAAAAAAAAATAAATATTTCAATCACATAACTGATTTGTTTGTTATTATGTTGTCTTATACATTTTATTTATTCTACATCATACAAAAGATTTTCTTCCAATTATAATGAATTAAGAAAACAATTCCTCTACCATGTATACTGACATTACAATTGTGGTGATAGTTTATAACCTTAAAATGTGGTAGCTATGATCAATGTGTCCTAGAAGATACATATGTATTTCTAACTACAGGTGCTAATGTGAGAGCCTGCAAAGTACCATCAATAATTGACAGTCATTAATTCAAGTTATTAAAACTTTTTGTTTTCATGCTAGGGAACAATTAAGATTGAAGCCAATAGTACAGTGAATATGACTTCTCCCTTGTTAATCTGTTGCCCTCTCAGTTTATTTTTTTTTTCACCCACTCAGTTTAAACAGTGTTGTGGTCTCTGTAACATACATTTTCACTTTAACTGAATTCCTCCTGTAGTCTTTTTTTCTTCTGCATAACAGGACTTTATCTCACTCTCCTTAATTAAATCAATAACTGACTTTTTACTTTCCACCCAAAATATTGACCAACTCTGAAGGACAGCTGAGTGTTTGGGGAAAGATAAATTATACACTGCACAGCTTTGGAGCAAAAGACATTTTCTTTTTGGCTCTTTTACCCTTAACCTTTTCCCCCTCCTTTCTGTGTTTTTGTTTTTTCTCCTTTCCCTAATCACTCAGTAAAAGAGTTTATCTGTATTTTAGAGGTGACAGGATGTAGCCAGAGCAAGGTATGGTGAGTAAGCACCTTCCAAGAGGGTTTTCTAGTTACTGAAAGATCCGACAGGGAATTGTGGAATATAATCAGGCAAACTGCTGATAACCTGGAGGAATGATTGTAAACTGACCACAGGCTACAGTTCTAAGTCTTAAATACTTTAGCTAAATGCTACAAGGAGAAGTAGCAAGGATACAAACCCCTGCACACTTCATGCTTTCCTTTTGAAATCTCAGGGACACCTACTTTGCCCACCTGTAGAAGCCTTCATCTAAGCAGGAGCAATAGTTTTTAAAAATGATGTTTGGGGATTACAGTACAGACCCAAATATTGAAAAAAAGTGATATTTTTCTTACACATACTAAGCAGAATAAATGATGCATTTTCTGTGCTACAAAAATGATTAAATACCCAATATTACATAATTATCTTTTGATTTTGATATATACAACATGATAAACAATCTGATATGTCAGAATCATTTCCATTAATCATACTGCAGAGCAATTGTTATCAATTGAGTTTGTTTATAATGATAAAGTCTTTTACTTTTAAATAATATGATGCAATTTTTAAATACAGTGAGTCTGAAAATGCATAAGTTGTTTAGTTACTATTCAGGAAGGAACTGTACTATGATTTGTGTATTATGGGAAGAAAAATTAAAATATTATCATCTATTTGTGCTCTGGTTCAAAGTTCAGGAAAGCAGATAAGAGCTGGGAAAATATATAAAATTTGTTTTTAAGTTGGATATAAGAACATATATACACTCATTCAATACATGATTTGTTGCCTTTTTTCTACCTTAGCCATCACTGCAAACAAACATATTTCATCTAGTTATCTTTATTGTGCCCTGACATAACTTCCCATTCTGAGAATAAAAGAAGACACTCTGATAAAAGTAATTAAGAATCTGGCAAACAACAATATGAATTCCAATAGAAACATCAGTCACGGAGGTAAGGTCCTGAGGACTTTGTTCCAAATGCACGGCTGCTTTGAGCACATGGGTGCTATATATACTTGTAAAACTTTTTCTGTGTTGATAAACCTTACTTGTTTACCTAGACCATTTTAAATTAAGACTCTGTTGGCTATGGTATTAATAGGACAAACAGGTTGACGATTAGCATAAATTTTTGGCCGGGTAGTGACAAGTGACCCAGTCTTGTCAGTATAAAATATGTGCCTGTGACACAACAGTTCATTAAACATTTCAGAACCACAAAAATCCAAAAATTGATGAAGTATGTATTAAGGTAATTTAGCCTACATTCTGCTTCTAAAATAAAAATATTGCACCACTAAGATATATTCAAATCTGGTTGGACCACATTCAGTAGACTATTATACTTCCATGATGATATCCTATTATGATTCTTGAAAGAAATAAAGCTTCAAAAATAAGAAAACTTTGCAGGGTTCCAGCCAAATAAAGCCTTGATATTACTGTACTTTAGAATGTGGAAATTTAAATTAATAAGAGTAATAAAGGGAAAAGACAGATTTTCTACTGGCCTTCAGTATGTAAACATTTTGTGGTATTCCAGGAGGCCTTTTGGCTGATTTTAACAAGAAAGAAACTAGGCAATTAATATGAAGGGTTTCAGTTTTAAGAGGAATTATTTTGGAATGTTTTTATGGGTAGAATTTAGTTTCATAGGAAAAAAATAATCCTTCTGTAGGGCATTTTCATTAGAGAAATCTAAAACTTTAATCTTAGGGTTTTAGTCTATGTGCAATATGTATAATTGAACTTGTATTCTTATACAATGTATATATTATGTAAAGAAGGAGCATAATACATATATATAGTATATATAGATAGATAGATAGATATAGATATAGATGTAGTATTTAATGATCTAAAAGTCAATTTCCTAAATTTCCCACTCTTTCAACACCCCTCTAGTGAAACTTATGATTTGGCTATTTTCTTTCTGGATTTACCAGATGATTTGAGTTCTCTCATTTGTCATGTTTGAAGAAACATAATTTATTCACCCCATAAAATAAAATGAAAAAATTTTCAAAGGAATTTTCTTTGAATTTCATCAAAAAAAAGTGAGAGTGTAATAGTGACTTTTAAGAAACTGTTCGCTGTGCTTATGAACATGAGTTTGAATGGAAAGCAGGGTGGATACTTTTAAAAATATTACTATTTGAACTTAAAATTAAATACACAGACTTCTCTTTCATTTTGTGTGAATACCTTCACAAGTTGTGATCTTCATTTAGAAAGTAGGAAAATTATAGCAGAAGTAAACAAGAAATTATGTAAACCAAGAAAAATGCAAACTATAACAAAAAATCAAGTAAATATTTCTATCCTTTAGAAACCTACATGATATGGAATCAGTGGAATTTGTTCACATTATTAGGATAATTATTCCTTTAAATTTTTATTTTTTCACATATTCCCATTTACAAATGTTTTTTATCAATGTACCTTCACAACTGAAATTATCATAATGCCAAGGTCAATATCACTATTACATTTTCTCAGAAGTGAACATGCAGTATGAATCTGTCCCATAAGTTCAGATGATTCTTCTCTCCAACACCAGCCTTCTGCAACTGAGTTTTGATCAGTCTGCTCAACTGGTGCATCATGGGAAAATTTATAATTTTATTTTTTGTTTCTTCCTTTCCCATATCTTCATCAGAACATAATAAAGAACAAACTAAACCATTAACTGATTGCCATGCACATTTTTTCTGATAGCTTGTAATTTAAAAATTTCACAGGTACCGTCATCTACTTCAAGAATTTATAATTCCAAGGAAGGACAAAAGAGAACAAAAAAAGAACCAACTTTAAATGTTTTATTTGACATAGGTAACCATTTTGCCAATGTTACAACAATTTGACAAGCAAGTTTGTTTTTCTTTAGCATCATCATCACCATTCCTTTTTCTGTACAGTTTCTTAGGGATTGCCAAACTTCCTGGAATACATGGTTAGAGATTAAAAGATAGCCTACAGAACCACAAGTCCATATAGGATCAAAGCACTTTGTCTTAAGAAACTTATGCTTTGGCTTTTTGCCTCTCTAAACACCAGTTTATTACTTCAGTTCACCCCAAGGTTAGTCATACAGCAGACCACTCTGCACTTGCCCACTTTTTCCCTTGTCCTCCACATGAATTCCTGTGCAGATATCCTTCTTTTGTTCTTTATTGTTCTTCCTGGATCCAGCAACAAAAAGCCACAGAAGCTTTAGTTGAGAGTTGGCTTTTTGAGATTCTCTCACACTGATGAGCCTTGGTAAGAGCAGTCCCTCTGGGCTTTCTTAGAGTTTGAATTTGGGGTGTGCTGTCTGCCACAGTTTTAAACTATGACAAATTTCTCAATATCTTATGTAGTTCTATGCAATCAAAAAGTATCTGTTAGATTATTTGGCATTTATCTATGTGTTCTAGATAAGCTGGAGTGTTAGAATATGCTACACCAGAATTAATATAACTTGGGCATCTGAGTAAATTTGGAAAATCTTTAACCACAGAAATTAAGTTTGGATAAAAATTATCATGTGCACACATTTTTAAAAGTATCATTAAATTATGAGTTGCTGGTTTGAAATTTCCTTAAGCTAGAACTAGATGTCCCATGCAATCTAACTATTTCCCTTTTGGGTATTTTTCCAGAAGAACTATAAACATCAAACTATGGTCATATATGTGCTCTCATGTTTATAGCTGCTCAGTTTGTAATAGCCAAATCATGAAAACAACTCAAATGACCATCAACTGAGGAATGGATAAAAAATATGTAATATTTTTGCATAATAGAATATTACTCAGCCATAAAAAAGATAAACTTGAGTCTTTCATAGGTAAATAGATGCAACTAGAGCCCTTACTAATAAGTGAAATACATCAGACCCACATGTATAAATACTGTATTGTCTTACTAGTGTAGGAATCTAAAAGAGTGAATAAAATATGAAAGGTATAATAGATATTGTGAAAGGGAAAGAAATTGCTTAAAGGGTGGGGACAACTGGGATGAGGGAAAAAGAAAGAAAGGGAAAATATGAACACACACACACACACATACACACACGGGATAGCTGAGAGTCATACTAGTGACTTCTATTGCTCTATTGAAAGGAACAGTTAATGTTTAATTGATCAATCTTACATGCCTCTCTTTGTTTAACTGAGTAACCAATTTGAAGATAACAATATGTAATACAATAACCATTATTAATTTTCTATCACTTTGTCTGAAATTCTGTATTGCTTTCTATTGTTTTGGTGTTGTTTTGTTTATGTCTGTTTGTTTTTCAATGTGTTTTTGTTCTTTATCTTTAAAAATAAAAAGTACATGTACATTAAATTATCATTTCAAACATGAGACCATTATGCAATGAAAATGTGAAGGAGGCCATGTTATTATATATAAATGAATGGTAAATAAAAACATAAAGATAACACACTGCATGTGTCAGTAAATTCCCAAACATTTTCATCAAATAATGTGCATTCTCTTTGTTAAAACCAAAGTTAAAGAAAGTTCTACTATTCTGAAAGAAATGTGGATTGGGCCCCAAAAAAATCTAATAATAGTTCTTTAGACGTGAAAAGCTATAATAATTCAATTTCTTTCTATGCTTTAAAAAATAACTTCTGCCAGTATAAGATTATACACCTTTTTTTTTTTCCTTGCTAGTAATAGTGTGACTCACTGCTACTAAGATTGTCTTTTATATTCATCAAATTTTGTAGGACACCATGGCGTCAAATTGGTTGGTTTCATTTAATGTGACATAAATGATTGGGATAGGCATTTTGTTAAGTATAAATATATTAGTTTGTGTGTATAAAACCAAAAAGCAACAATAAAACAGAGTAAGTTCTAGCAGTTTAAATAATCAATGGTTATTCTGAAAGCATTTCAGAATATTTGTCTCTTGCTTCTTAGTTATGTATCCTATGAAACCTAGTGATACAATTTAGTATGTTCTTTTTTATTATTTTTAAAATCTTTTCTGGATTTTCATGAATATTTTTCTTTATAAAGTAATTCCAGAATAACTATTGTTCTTATACAGAGTGATATTCATAAAAAACATATTTATATAAATTAAGTCTCTGAGATTGATTTAAAGATTCTACAAAATTTTCCCATTGCACAAAATTTAAAGTCTACAAAAGGTGTGTTTATTACATTCTACTTTCCAGTTCATATTTTACATAGTAATTGATCCTTTTTCTGTCATGTGGTAATATTTTTAGAAGAAAACAAATTTCTTTATGTGAAGGACAGATTTCCTTTCGACTGCAGTTCCTATTTAAATGGTTAGGATTCATTTCTACAGACATAGACTCTACTACTATTTATCCTCAGAATACTAGCTAGTTTAAAAAGTCTTATTTAATAAAAACTCAATAAAAAAGTTTCATTATACCTAATTTATTTTCAAATAAAGTTAGAAAGTGGTAATTTATTCATGTTAATTGACAGTGAGGTATTTTCTTATCAGTAGCAAAATGAATTATTAGACAAAATTAAAAAACTCTGGCTCAGTCTCTAATGCCCTAGGGCAAATTGATTGCTCTCAGTAGAGAAATATACGGGATGACTGTTTTGACCATTTAACTTGAAAATTTAGAAACAAGAGTGCTTAAATGTCTCTCTCATTTAAATTTGAAAATCTCATTACTTATAAAAGTTTTCCTTCCAAATGTGTAGCTGTTTCATTTTCTGCAGGCAAAATTCTGTAAATGGAACAAAAACGCTGTATTGCTGGCAACAACTGAGTATTTGAAAGATACATTCATTACTTTCTGTTTTCAAGTATTTCAGTAAGCTAGCCTTTGGTCAGTGAAGGTTTTCAATGAAATAAACTGGATTAATTTTTTTCCTTTCAAACACAAATGCCAAATCCGTGAGAAGCTGATTGGAGAGTCAACCTTTACAATGGGAAGAATCAGAAGGCCAAGAGGTGCTAGGAGAAGATGCTCTATCTGACAACCTACATAGATTGATTAGACATTGGTGGGCAGGCTCATTCTGACATGAGCTGTGAGTGAGCAGTGTACATGACAGTTGCCAGCAGTCTAATCAAGAGACAAAGTCACACAAAGAGCAGGTGCTGGCCACGGAGGCTGGAATTAGCAGGAAGCAAAACTTACACAGGGCATTGTAAGAAAACTTAGGGCATTCTTGAAATTAATTGAAATATAGAAATCGGATATGTAAAAATCAATTTTAATATACTGAGGGAAATATTTTAAATCCACGATAAAATAAATATCTTAAGGATGAGACAACAGAAGTCATTTCAGTAACAGACATCACAAATGTAAGCCAAATGAATTTGGCCACATATAAGCACTTTCAGAGAGAGAATCATAAATTAAAATAAAAAGATTTGTCAACATTTAAAAGGTCTTCTCAATATAATATCTAGTGCCTTTATTTAGGTTGACTATAAATATAATATATAATATATGATGTTTATTTTTAAAGCAAACATTTGAAATCCCAGATAGAAAAAAATTGCCTTCTTCCCTGAATGACAATTTCATACAGAAACAAATTAAATCACTTACAGTTCTATGCAGACACCTACAAGCATTGCCCAGGGATGTATGAAGATAGGTCGGGTACATAGTGAATGTCAGCATCCTCTTGCAGATGCATAGTGATTTGCAAACTGAGACCAAGGAAATTAAAGAAAAGCACCAATGTTGTTTAATAGATCATCTGCATGAGAAGACCTCTTTTTATTCCTTGTTTCATGACTTATTAACCATGGCAATCCATGCAATACTATGTGGTCAAATTCTCTAATATTAAATGGTAATAACTGCAACAATGCACCTGAGATCTGGGCCTAGGAGAAAATAAACACAATGTTCTATGTGTAATTAACAATATCTTAATAAATGAACTGTTTACAAAGACCAGAACAGAGCTATGGGAAAACACTGTGATTAGAAGAAATAGCAATAACCTTATATTAATCCTACAACTAAGTTCCTAGAAAACTGGATTGGGGTACAGTTGAGAAGACAGAAGGTTTCCCTTCTCACAAAATGAAAACTCACTTTTACTGCTCCTTTTCTGAATTTTCTCCTTTTCTTTTCCTTCTCAGTCATTCCCTTGCCAGTTCAGTAGCATTTACTAGGTGGTTATCAAAAGTAACATGCATTGTGCTAATATTCCTCATGGATACCAAGAAATAATCTAAAATAATGGAGTTATTCAAGATAAGAAAATTAAAATGTATTTATGGAATTCTATTTATTTTAAGTAAGCAAATTCCCCAATAGTCTGTAATTAATTTATATTTATTTATAGAGAGGTAAGTGGAAACTAAACTAACTCTCTGGAAGTTCTTTTTAATCAAGCATGATTAGATTTTAAGAAAAATTTTGTTTAATTTTAATTTTTAAAATTTTTATTAGTATATTCTTGTACTAGCTAATGATTACATTCACAGTGGGGAGTTGTGACATATGTATAACTCATTTTAGTTCTTTTACTTTCCCTTCCCCCTTCTCTACCTCTAAGTCTTAATAAATGTTAATGAACAACTTTTCCAGTCTTCTCCTTTTACAAGAAATTATGTATAGAGATGTAAATAAAAAAATTTAGCATACATTCTATTTTCAATAGAACATCAAGTGCCTTTATTCAGGTTGAATGTGAACATAATGTTTATATAATACCTGATATTTATTTTTAAAACAAATATTTGAAAATTTCTTTAACAATGAACCCGGTATAAAACAGAAAATTAAAGCTATTTTGCTTAGGTATCTCTGGATTATTTTACCAAAACTAACAAGTAGCAAAATGATAAATTTTAATGCCTAATCATGGTACTTTTTCTACAATTTAAATTTTTCTTCATGTATTCTGACTGGAGTTTTACAAAAATATCTATAGTAAACATGAATTTTATACAATATCTGAAGAGTGAAAAATTAAGAGGGGACATTTTTATCAACCGTTTAGAATTAAATTATGGATAGATTTCTATGTATATTTGTGTATCTGTATCTGTCTATCTGATTCATCTCCTCATAGCTTGCTTGCATTGGGTTTGAAAATCCATAGCAGCCAGATAAACACCACCTGGTTTTCTCTGGTGGATCATATAAAGAAGCCTCTGTGAAGAGAGGATTGCGCTGAGTCAGTGGTTTGGTTCTGATGGTTAGACTTTATCTAAGAGAAATCTCTGATTTTGTCCAACTGCCTTACAACAGCTGATGCTCACTGTATACAGGTCCAAGTTTGGCAATTCCTCTGCTCCCTGACTATAATCCTGGAACATTTCACTTTGCAAAGGTACAACGTAGATATATAAATGCAGGTAATTCTGTGACTGTCCTCTTAAATTAGATTCATACAGTATTATTATTACAAACAATTGTAAAAGAAGAGCTGAATATGTTGATGAGTAACTTACCTAAATGGCCACAAACCTCATGCATTTGTGAACATCTGTCTTTGAGTATATTCCCCACTGCTTTGCTCCAACTCATGCATTGTAGAAAGACAATTATTGCCCAGTTGAACTTACAATACAGTCACTTGTTCACTCTAATTTCCAATGAACCTCCATCAAATTTCTGGATATTCTTTATTGGTCAAAAGTGTTCTAGCCAGTAAAAGTGATGTCTAACTCTTTAACTACATTGCTTGCCAATTCACTCTAGAACAGGCCAAAGAGAGCAGAATGACAATAGGTTTCTGTGAACTGAAAAAGACTTTCCTTATCATTGTTTAACCAATGATCCTATATGAAAGCTTTTATTTAAATAGACTGTGAATGGAAGAAGGATGCAGAAACAACTACTGAAATGGAATATACTGACTTTGGGGGTAAAGGAAACTCTTCAGAAAGAATACCTCAACCTAAGTAATAGGAAAACATTGATGATCTCTCCTGTTAAGATTCATGGCTGAAATATTCTAAGAAGAAAGATATTCTGAACCATCACTCTCAACCCTTAATAGTGCATATGCTGTTCTTAATTGATAGCTGAGTCTTTTATCATATTGAACATACATTTATTTGATCTCCAGCCATCTTAATCATAATGAGCTCTCAACAGAAACAGTGGATTATGCCTTTCAGACTTCGTATTCCCAACTTAAAACATGCCAGTATCTCCAGATGGTTGCTTCGCAACAACTTCCATGTTCATATCTCAGCCAGTCTGTGAGTTGGATGGATTCTGACTAGCCAAGTAGACAAACACAACATGTTAGACTGAGTGACCTCAGGCAAACATTCTAACATTCAGAGCATTTTCAGGCATTTGAAATGAACTATACTGCCAGATGGTCAGCTTGGAGGTCTTGTGGATTTGTGTCCTAAACTAGTATAGGTCATGCTTGAGAGGCCCTAAAAATTAAAAATATGACTTCTGTTTTAGCCTCAGCTTGCATAATCCCAGGATTGTATCTGTGTGTGTGTGTGTGTGTGTGTGTGTGTGTGTGTGTAGACCGGTTATTGATTTGTGTCCCTATTGGTAACACAAAGGCTTGCATCTTAGATATGGTTGTAGATGTTCAAGTGTTCCAGTAACAAAGTTTTAGGTCAAGTAGCCCTCAGATGAATGCGAAGAGTTCCCCAAACTTAAATTATAATCAGATATCTCAGCAAAGTGGAAGCTTAATTCATTTTTTATGTGTACCCTGTAAGCAACTATCCCTACACTTTAGGTCATCTAATCCAAAAGATAGAATTAAATTTGTCCCTGACATTAGCTAAATTTTTTTTAGTAATACCACATTGACACTGTGAGGCAATAAGGTTAGTTTTAACTTATTAGTTAGAATTACTATGGGAAGAATGATAATGTTGCCCTAGATTACCTCCCTACAGGTTAAAATAAAATTTGGAGAATTGTTAGTCCATTCTGCTTAGTGTAGTTTAATGTCTTGGGAAAGCAAGGAAATTTAGCATGGAAATCTGTTGGAAAAGGCACATACAAAACTTGCTAAGGCAGTTCCGGGTTGTTCACGGAAATTATTCAGCTGATTATGTCCTAGGACATTAAAGACTTGGGTGCCATCAGTACTCACATCAGCTTCAACTTGCTGTTGGAGGCCTGTCAACAGTAGCCTTAATTGGATGTAACTTGGCAGACATGATCTCAGTCTTTCGAGGCGAGATTAACAGGGAGTGAGTAATAAAGCCACATGCTCATGGGAAACTTTATCAGAAATCAAAACAAAATAAAACTGAAGGATCCATCTAGTTAAGACTTTCAGACTTCAAATACACTTTTTGTAAGATGGTGACTATCTCTTTGTAAATCTTTTCATGTATGATCATACGTTATGCATGGAATTCTAGTTTATAGTATCTTCTTTAACTGTGATACTGATAACTGATATCCTCTTTCAGAGAAGGGGGTAAACATACTCCTCATTAAATAAGCTAAATTTTCTATTCTCCATATTCCTGTCCTATAACAGTCCAGCATATGAGGTTAATTCCATCTGTGCCCATGCTTACTGGCTCTGCAGGTGTTGGGGACTAGCAGAACTAATGACAAGATGCTCATACTCATGTTGCTTTCTGTGCTATTAATAATTAAGTCCCTGGTCTCTCTGTGACCAGGGGTTTCCTGTCTTCTATCAAAATCAATGAAAATATGCAAACCTAATATATGAGTGGGCAGTGGGTAAAGTCATAGATATTTCAGATTTCTTGACACACTTGTATAATTTACAGACTATGCAGTTATCTAGAAAACAATGTGACTAATTCAAAGTAGTCACATTGAAAATCCCATATATGTAATATTTAACTATAAGACTGCAACTTTTACATACCTCAAAACCCTAGATCCAATAGTCACAAATAATAAAAAGTATAAAAAAGCATATTGTACCTTTACAAGGTGGCACATTACTTAGTCATTTCGTTAACACCGAGTGTTGGTAATATAGTTAATCTTTCTTGAAGCTACTTCATGTAATAATAGAAGCTTTTCTCTATTTAAACTATAGCTAATGAGTCCCAAGAAAGGGATAAAGTTGGTATTTATATAGTTCTAGTAAAATTAAGGTCAACTTTGCAGCCCATCAAGGATTCATTAGTAATGGGCTTTTACCCTCTAGGAGAAATCTTCACTGCCTCAGATCTATTATGAAACTTATTAGTAGCAGATCCTATGAATAAAGTTGCATTACCTTTATTTGGAGTACATTCTTCTTTACCTCTCCACAATTCACAAATTTTGTTTTGTACAAGTTATCACTTTTCTTGGTCCAATGCCAGTTTCTACAGTAATGAAAATATTTCAGATTAAATGCCACAGCAGAGGCAGGATTCCTGAAGAAATGATAGTGACTATTTTTCTAGTAGGTATATAACAGAGTTCATAACAAAGGGATGTGTTTTCAGAACTTCAACAATATAATCAGAGGTATGGAAAGGGTGAATATAACTTTAGCCTTTCAATTGTCTAGGAAGAAAATAAAGGAAGGTTTCAATTTTTTTTTTTCCTAAGTTAATGTTTAGGAAACATTTACTTACTTAAACATTGGCTTTCCTTGACAGCAATTTCAAAATTTTGGAACTATAAAACACACATTTTGACTTCGTATTTTGGTTCAACATTTTGAAATATAACTTCTAAGGAAACAATGTTGACTTTTTCAAATTCATAAGTCTTCATTTTAGAAAGGTCTGGGTGGTTTTATGCCCAGAGACTCCACTGACAGGGTTTTTCAATTTCTCTACATGAGGCTGTGGGACAAAGAAAGGTACCGAAGGGCAAAACAAAGAGAAGCGTCAACAGCCATGTTGAGTTGGATACCATGGCACACAGAAGATTTTCTATGGGTATCCAAAATCATAAATAATGAAAAGACAAAATAACCATCACAACAACAAAAGCAAGCTGATACCACTATCACAAAACCACTACCAGCCACACCCATAGTTGTCTTCTTTGCTGCAAGTCAGAAGTTTAAATGAAGAGTGACATTTACCAACAAACTGTGGAACTGAAGCAATATCACAGTTAAGATGGAAAAGCCTTTGCCAGGAAAGACGGAAGGAATAAAGATGTTGTAAACCGGTTGAGGTGGGCTTGTTGACAATTCAGAATTTAAACAGTCATAAAACAGGAGTATCTCTGCTTCTTAGGGGAAGCCTTAAAGAGACTCATAAGTGGGCACACTTAGCCTTGCCCTGCCCTCCGCTGAGCTCAGCAAAAGTACCCTGAGTATAATAACCAGTTTTTCCCACTTCATTCGACAGACAAAATCTGTTTTCTCTCTTATCTTGACAAGGACACTTATGATTAAAAGGAAATTTCAAATAAGAATGTGAGGCAAAATAAAATAACAAAAAGTCATTAAACATGGTTTGTTTACTGTTTTGAGACGTTAAAACACAAACATTTTAAACTAAAAACAGTAAGTTCTCTGCAACTTCAAATATATATATATATGATCTTTATATATATGATCTTTATATATATATGATCTTTTTGTTTGTTTGTTTGTTTTTGAGACAAGGTGTTCTTATGTAGTTCAGACTGGTCTTTAATTTATTATGTAGCTGCAGGCTGGCCCTGAACTTGCTGCAAACTTCCTACCTCAGCCTCCCAAGTGCTGATATTACAAGCATGTGTCACGCTGTCCAGCTTCAATTATATACATTTTTTTGCGGTTTCATTTTTTCTAACTTTTCATTTTTTGTTTCTGAATAATGAAGTGCTTCCATTTAACTATTTTTAACTTATTAGTTTTTACTTGTTTCATTTTCAATCAATATGTTGTTAAGCAAATTCATTGTCTTATTCTTTCATACTTTTAATAAATATTTACCACATTCATTTACAAAACTTACAGTATTTTTTAATATTATGATGCTAAAATTGCTCATTTCAAGTTGTTGGCCTTCCCTTTTTCCCTCTACCAGCTAAATAACTTCCTTTTTTTTCTTAAGGGAAACAGATACGAAAGCTTGTTTTCGTTCTTTCTCTTTTTTGTTTTTTAGAAAGACAGGGTCTTGCTCTGCAGTTCAGGCTGGCATTGAACTCACTTTGTAGCCCAGGCTGGTCTCTAACTCACAACAATCCTCCTGCCTCAGCCTCTCAAGTGCTGGGACTACAGGGGTGTGCTGCACGCTGGTCTCTTTTCTTTTTAATTTAAAGTCTTTTGGAATCTTCCACCATATATCTGATTTTGCAACTACAATATTTCTCTCTCATTCATTTGTATTAAGGCATAAATGACAAAACATTACAAATTATACATATATAATTTATTCACCTCATTACCAACATTGCAAACATTACAAATTATATATATATATATAATTTTATTCACCTCAGACATTTATTATTGTGTGTGATGGGAACATGTAAGATCTACTTTCTCAATTTTCCGATACATAATAGGGTATTTTTAGATTTGCTGTATAATAGATCTCTTGAATAGATGTCCATAATTTATTTATCCTAATAATTGAATCTTGTAGCTTTCAAGCAACACTCTCCCCTTTTCTGCACACTATTCCTCAGTACCAGAGCTGACCCCTGCAACCACCACTTTCCAATTTGCCTCTATGAGTTTAACATATTTAGATGCCACAAATAAGTGAGATTAAGCATTATTTCTCTTTCTCTGTTTGGCATATTTCATTTAGCATAAAGTTCTCTGGATTCATGTATTCTTTCTGGAATGTCAATATTATATCCTTTTATAAAGTGGACTAAAACTCTATTGTGTGCATATTATGCTTTCTTTATTCACTCACCTGTTAGGAGACCTTTGCATAGATTCTATACTTTGTGTATCTCTACTGATAAGGTTCTCCATCCATTCTGCTTATTGGGGCTTTGCTATATGGAAGCTTCTTAGCTTGATGCAATCTCATTTTTCTCTCTTTTTGAGTTGCTTCTGAGGTACTGGTGACCTCATGTGGCCTTCACAGTGCGACTTCCCCCTGCTTTTTAAGTTTTCTTTTTGTTTGTTTGTTTGTTTGTTTGTTTTCATTTAGGAGCTCCCAAAGTCACTACACTTCCCAGGCCATGCTAGACAATGATCAACTTGCCTTAAACCCCCTGCCATGTGCTGGGATTACAGGCAAGCATCACCGTACCTTGCTTTTGTTATTATTTTTGAAATTTGGGGCTTTATAAAACCTCTGCAAAGACTGAAGTAAAGAAGCTGTTTTTATATGCTTTATTCTGGTGGTTTTATGTTAAAGACTTTAACCCATCCAAGATCTACTTTATTATTTGTGGTGAGATAAAATCCCAGATTCATTCTTTATGTGAGCATTGTCTCAGTGTCACTTATTGAAGGAACTATACTTTCCCTATTATGTTATCTTGCCACCTTCACCAAAGAGCGATTGATCAGAAGTACCACGATTCATTTATGGGCGCATGATTTGTTCCATTGCTCTATAATGTTGTTCATTTCATTCAGTTTTATGTGTATTTTGGCATCAAGTAATATAATACATATTGTTATTTTTTTGCTCAAGATTGTTTTATTGCTTGTTGCTTTATGGCTTCTTCTGTGATTCACTAAAATTTTATGCTGTTTCTGCCTCCGTGAAAATGTCATTAGAGTTTTGATAAAGATTATATCTGATGTACATACTCTTTTGAGCATATGGACATTTTGATATCATTATTTTTCTGATTCATAAACACAGAATATATTTTCATTTCTCTGTATCTTTGTATCTTCTTCAGTTTTTTTCATCGGTGTTGAATTTAGCACATGCTGGTCATTTATTTTGTTCAGTGTGTCCCTAAATATTGAATTTTTGATGATGCTGTAAAGGGAATTTGTTCTTGGTATTTTAAAAGCTAGTTCATCTTAAGTGGAATTTTTTTACTTTATGTTGATTTTGCATCTTTCTACTCAATTCATTTTTTACTGAATCTATTTATTCTAACATTTTTAGTGAATTCATTTTATATACATTTATATAATATACAATATATATATGACTGTGCCCCCTTAAAAAGGCTTTAATTATCATTCTTTCTTTCTAATTTATGTAACATTTATTTCCTTTTCTTACCCAACGGCGGCTCTGGCTAGGATTTCTCATACTATGTTGAATATAAGTGGTTTGAGGGAGGAAACTTGCCATTTTCCTGACCAATAAGTTAAAAACTTTTAAAATTTCACAATTGATGAAATTTTGAGACTGATGTTAGCTGTAGGCTTGTGGTACATGGCCTCCATTGTGTGTAAGCATGTTCCTTCTAATTCCTTCTATAACGATTGTGTTAAGAATTCCTATTCTGAAAGGATATTAAATTTTGTCAAATATTCTTTCTACATCTATGGGGAAGGTCATATTCATTTTGTCTGTCCTTTTGTGTATGTAGTGGACAACATTCAAGCATTTCTGTATGTAGAATCACCTTTGCATATGAATAGTATGCTCCATTTGAACATAATGAATGATCGTGTAAGGGTGCAACTGAACTCATTTTGCTATAATTTTATTGAGGACTTTTGCTTGCATGTTTCTTAGTGATATTGGCTTTGAATTTTTTGTATTAGTGTTGTTTGGCTTTGGTATCAAAGTAATGCTGACCTTATGAAATGAGCTTATAAGTATTTATTCTTCGATTTTTAAAACATTCCATAAGGATTGGCATTAGTCTTCATGTGTTTGGTAAAAGCCCATGGTACAATCATCAAATTCTAGTTTTCTCTTAGGTTTTTATTATGTATATAATCTCCTTACCCTTTACCGTTCTGTTTACAATTTCAGTTTCTTCATGGTTCAATTTGAACAGGTTGTATGTCTTGTCAGCATCAATTCCATGTTCTAACCATGAACAATCACTAAGCTGTTTTATGTCAATTTAAATTAGTTTATTTGGGGCATTTCATATAAATGGAATCATAATATTTAGTCTTTTGAGACTGAGTTATTTTGCTTAGTATAAGTCTTTCTTGGCTCATCCACTTGTAGTATGTATTACTGCTCATTTATTTTATGATTGTTGAATACTTTTCCACTCTATGGTTGCATTTCATTTTGTTTACTCCTTTGGGAAATACGAATCAAAACTATAATCAGTTATTGTTAAAATATATCAGTATAACCCTAATAAAAGAGACAATAACATATTTTGGTGAAAAAATGGGTATATTAGAACTTTCATATGTTGCTCATAGGAGTGCAAAACGCAATACACATTTTGAAAAACATACTGGCCATTCCTCAAAATGGTAAAAATGAGTTGTCACTTTACCCAGCAAATTTACTTTCAGTGTCTATCCAAGAGGAATAAAGGTTTCAATGCAAACATATACACAATTATTCACTGAAGCATTATTTGTAATAAACGAAAATACAAATAACCTATTTGTTCTTTTAAACATATATAATTTTTGATGAATTTGTTTAAATGTTTATTTGTTACCTGGGATAGTAACAATGGTTTACTATTCTGTTTTAACCCTAAGCTGAATTTTACTAATAATATATCAAGTGGTTATTTTTGAATAAGTTTTATCTTCTAGTTTCATTCAGTAGAATACATCACCTTCATTCACTTGTACAGTAATAATACTTTCTAGCTACCTATTAAATATTTAGCAATTATATAAGATTTTTTAACAATCCAAGAACGCATTAAATAATCTCTGTCAGGTAAAAGTAAACATTTAATATATATTCCCAAATGACTACCTAGGAATATGTTGCCCATGTCTTCACTATTTTTGAAAAAGTGGCTATAGTTAGAAAAGAAAATAATGTGTACAATGTTATATAGTAATAGAAAATTTAGCATATTCCTCTAAAACTCATGACATTCTTTGCAATGAACAGACTCTTTCAGTTTGAGACTTGTGCTAGTCTTGCTGTGATTCACAACTTCTTTCTTTATGAAGGTATATCTTCTTAGTTTCTGAATTTATATAAATACTCCTGGTAATAGTAATTTAAGACAAGATGTTTATCAGTATGTAAATATTTGTCCCTACAGATAACATCATTTTTTCCTAAAATTCATCTACATTCATTTGTTTACACCTTATGGAACTATTTCTTTATGGTATTTATTATTTTTGGTCTTTTTATTGCATTATAAGGAACAAGACTGAATGCATTCTCATACATGTTCCACAATGTACAATATTTTAAAAAGCATAGTTCAGAGATGACATTTTATTGCAAAATGAAATTCATTTATACGGTTCACACTCTGTGGATGAACTGGATATTTTAGAGAGTTTTCTCATAGTTAATATTATGTATTCCTAAGTCAAGTCTTCATTTCAATAGTCAGTCTATAATATATTGCACAGAAAATAAAGTTTATTAAAAATTTTTCTTATATTATAAAATTTTAAAATTAATACCTAATAGTAATATTATTTCAAATAATTTACTTTGTTACATTTATATCATTTCATCCTATCCACAATTCTATGATATAGTATTAGTTTCATTTTACTTGTGAGGTTACCAAGATCAAAGAAGTTATATTATTTTTCAACTCAAATACTTAGTAACCTAAATCTGATTATTTTAATCATAGTATTACATTGGGCTGCATTTGATGCTCTTTTGAGTTAGAAGAGTATGTGTGTTTTCATCGCATTTATCTTCTTGACTGTACTAAAATCATTAAAATAATCTTGAGCCCCTCAATTCAGAAGTCATGACTTTTTACCTGTTTATACTTTCAAATCTACTAAAATGTCTACAATTATTAGAGGTTTAAAATTATTTGATGAATATCTTTTGATAAACATTTTAAAAGTAGAAATTGTGGCCAATAACAAATATCTCCTATGAAAAAGGCCTCAAAATTTCTCTCACGGGAAGTGAAGGAAAGAGAGTGGAAACTTGTTTTGAATAGTTCCTCTTCTAAGTTTATTGTTTAATGAATTCTTGGAAGTTAATTTAACTTGAAGGAAAGGTTAAAATGCAGAAGTGTCCTTTGAAAGAATCACTTATATCCTTGCAATTTGATGCTTTTCCTCCAGCATCAGATATTGTTACTTAAAATTTTCTAAAGGCTAGATATATTTTCCAGATTCATAAAAATTTAAGTTGCTGTTGATAAAATCAGTCAGTGCAGGTACTAAAGGTTTTAATTACCATGGAAATTACTTTGGAAATTAAATAGTAACAATGAAGCAAGGGTCTTTAAAATTAACTGGAAGTGTTTATTGCTGCTGGAGACTTACATTACAGCAAATGCACAGTAACTAATTGGCTTTCTTAAAATTGTAATTATTGTTTTCTACTGAAATCATCTTCATTAAAATAACCTTCAAAGGAGAAATATAAGCACGCAGGATATCCAATAGTTCTCTTTCTAGCTTTTTTAAACTGCAGGGTAATATATGCAGTCAAACACTAAATTCCTTTTTCTTTCTTTATCTAATAGTAAGAATCAGTTGGATATTTTGCATTTCCTTCCATACATTTATACTAGTTCTACTTATTAATATTTTCATGTGGTTATCCTATATTGCAAAATACTTAAAGTTACAAAAGTACAATTTTTCTTTCAGAATTACATTTTGTTATCTATTATGATATATCTTGCATATTATTTAAATTCTGAAAATTGTGAAGTAAAAAATATCTACTCACTAATTTTAAATACAAAATAAATAATTTATAACTTTTGTTGTTATGAATTGTTGATCTGGGAAGCTGAATGAGAATTTATGTGGGGAATTTTCCTTGCAGAGAGCTGAATATGTTGGGCCTTCTCTTCTAGCATTATTAATTTCCCTACCCAAAAAATACATACAAATTCTGTGCTTCATCAGGATTATTTATGTGTATAATTCATATTGTGAAATATATGCAGTTATTGTGTAATGCTCTTAAAATAGCTAATCTGAAGTATGTGAAATCATTTAAGATTATTTTACTTGTGTTTTCATACACATCATATTAAATGTTTTCTAGGTACAGATTTCCTTTTCATGTCAGTTCTTCAACTCATTTTTTCTCCATTAATATCTTGAATAATTTGATTTTTTGGTATCATTTTTGGAATTAATTTGTGTAGAAAACAAATTATTCCAGTATGAAGCTTGTAATTTCCCCAGCATTGATGAATTTTTTCTGAAAAATTTAAATTAGTGCTTTTATTTGTTCACCCATATTAATCAATTTTCTATTTAAGAGGTTATATTTTTCTCTAAATTTTAATTGAGGACAAATACAGTAACCTTGTTTCAGAGTTATGATACTTTACATTATTGTGATGAAATCCGGGGGTTATGTGTTTTAGACAAGTACTCAGGTACAAAGATACAGTCTCAGGGATACAATTTTTTATTTTTATTTATTTATTTATTTATTTATTTATTTTTTTCCGGTACTAGGAGTCAAACTAATGACCTTGCACTTGCCAGGCAAGTGCTGTGCCACTGAGCTAAATCCCCAGCCCCAATACAATTTTTTATGTTTAGGGTAATTAATTTTAACTTGTATAAGATGCAAATTCAAAGCATCTATTAATTAAAAATTTGATCTTATGGTATAATATAAAAGCTCTCTTATTTGTTTTTACTAACAAAACTAATCTATTTGATACAATTACTGGCTCATGATTTACAGTAGATTATACCGAATAATATTTGGAAAGTTGTATTTACTTTACCTTTCTACTAATCTTTTTCCTCAATATTTTTCAGTGCTGCAGATTGGATTCAGTACCTTCACACTGAGCTATTTCCACACCCAATGTCTTTAGTTTTTGTCTAAGTTCAGATTCTCAGTAAGTCACTAAATTAGCTGTCCTGGACTTGAACTTCCAATTCTTCTGTCTTGATCTCCCAAAGTTCAGGATAATAGGCCTGTGTCACCAGTCCTGGTTCAGTCTCAATTTTATAGGGGAAGAATTTCTGATATTCTTTGTAAATTAGACTTTCAGATCACTTTATTTTCTGCTTGTACCTACCAAGGTCTTTCCAGTAGTGTGTAAAATATCAATAATATAAGACATCCAACTTTTTTCATGATTTTGGTAAGAAAGTTTGTAAAACACCACCATTAGGTTTTATATGTAGCATTCTTTTGATAGAGACTCCTTTTTAATTAAGCAATTCTACTTTATTATGGTTTTCTGAGAGATAGCTTTATAATAACAAAAGCTTCATGACACCAAGAGATTTTCTTTTAACTTTCCCACTTACTTTCAATTACAAATATTGTGAGTGCTTAATCAAAGTAGAACTCTAATCTATAGATATTGAATGAATGACATACTAAATATTTATTATAATTTTGCTAATATTGTCTATGCATACAGATAACCACATATTTTTTCTTTCCTTTATTAAAATGATATTTTATATTGTGAAATTTCTTTTCCTATTGTGGAAGTATACTTAATTTAAAACAGTAAATAAATGATTTAATGTGTTGATATTTATTTGTCATTTTAGTATTTGAGTTTTTAAATTAGTTGTTCTGTACTCTCTCATATACTGTCTGTCACTTTTAGTTACACAAATTTATACTAACAAGAATAAAGAAATTATATAACTTTTAAAAGTGATTTTTTTATGTTTATTTGCTGTAAATTCTTCTAGAAGATTTACAAAGTACATGTAGTATTTCATTAATATGCACTTTCCACTTCTTGATAAATGACAGAATTTTACTTGGTCATATTAACAGGATCAAATAGCACATCCTATTTTCTGACAGTGTGCCTAAAGTTGCTTATTGAAATACAGGCATAAGTAGTTTCTTCTGGAATATGGCATTAAATAAGGAAGCAAATCCTACTCGCTAACCATTTCTTTTTTGTTCCTGTAGATGTGATGGTAACAGCTTCGTCTTGAAATATGAAGAAACTTCTGTGTTCTATGGGTCAGTTGGGTTCAAGATGATTGAAAACTGGAAACATATTGAGTTCAAGATGATTGAAATTTGTGATACTAGCCCCCAACAGCTAGATTTTCACATGAGATTTTATGCTGTGTGAGGTAACATGTGCTGGTACTTGGCTCTGTGCTGCAAATATATTTCCTAACTAACCTTACTAAGAGAGATTGAATATAACAAAACATAAAGCATGTACATGCATACATGTATATAAAGTGGTACTGAATGGTCAAATGGAAGTCAATAAAGTTTTAATGATGGAAATTAATAAAAATTGATAATGTTGATGTGCATTTGCTAGTTCTTGATGCTTTTAGCAAGACTGTATAAATGAGAAAATTGTACTTGAGAATTAATCATTGGCAAATAACAGTAAAAGAAAATAAAATTCTTCAGACAATGACAATGTTTGTGTGTGGTCTAAAAACTAAGGTGATTGAAAATACTATAATTTCCAGCTTTAAAACCTTTAAAAAAACCTGCAACGTATTTTTGTTATCAGTAAATTAGTTATCAGAAATAGCTTTGAAGCAGCAATATTAATACCAAAATTATGATTGACCATAAAGAAGGTTAAAAGATTGATGCCAGACAATTCAGGACTGAGAGTAAAAGCTTTCAAGAAGCCAACAGTTGCATTTAGACTTGGAGGTAGACTCCAGTAAGTTTAACACAATATAGTGATAGATACAGCCAAGATTAAGAGACTAGTAGTAAATACACAAGAAAATAATTATGCTAGTGAGGAAATTGTATTATTAAAGTAAGCACATATATAGTTTCTAAAGCCTTTTGATGCCTGAAAATTCCTGAGGCCTCAAATTGCAAAGCTGATCAAATTTCACAGAATATATGATACCCACAATTAACACTTTTTACATGAAAAGAAAGAACTATACACTCGATCATCAGTGGCTTAGCAAGAAAATTATTCCATCCATTTTGCTTTGAATCCCCTCTTATCACAAGGTCCATTGTTCTTTTATTACAAAATGAAAAACTGAAATTACATGAGGCCTTTGCACCAGAGGGGATGTGCAAGTTGTAAAATACAAAAGGACCCTCTAGACCAGAAGTTGATCTCAGTTTTGTCATTGTTTACTGGGGATTCCCCCAAATATTACCATCTTCTTAAAAGCTTCTATTATTAAATATTTATTACAATTATATTAGACACTTTCAAGTCACTGAGGCAAAGTAGTACACACACACAATTTTTAAAAGAGTGATTGTATTTGGTTCTGGGCTTCAGTCCATGGCTGCTAACTCCAAAGTATAAATGGTATAATAAAAGGGCAAGGCAGGGCAATTGCTCACCACAGAGCAGTCTAGAAATAGCTAGAGAAGTGAAAAACCAGCACAAAAATAAGCCCTTCAAGGTCATCCCCAGTGGACCACATACAACTAGTCTCCAAATCCTAACAGCACACTTGGCTATGAACTTGACAATAGATTTTCCACTGATAAATACAGCACCCACATGATCCAATCATCTTTCAAAAGCCACATCTTGGAGCACATGAGACTTTATAAGGACAGAGGTCAACCATAACAATACATAACTGCACGTACATAATTGTTCATGGCATAAGCATCCTACTGAAATCATGCCCTTAGATAATAAAAAGCACATTCTCAGAGCAGGTGATGGTGAGCAAAGACAACAGCACTCACAGATGCTCACCACGACCAGCGGCTACAGGGGCAGAAGGGAGACCAGTCCCGGGAACAGGACTTGAAGGGCAGAGTGAACAGGTGAAATTCAAAAACTCATATTTCAAAAAAAAAAAAACAGGTGGTCACTGAACCAACCGCTGTTTTCCTGCAGGGCTTTTCAAAGGGCAGGTGAGGGAGAGGCAAGTATTCCTCCTTGGGGAAAGCTGCATAAGATGGATAGACACTCAGCCTAGCTGCCACAGCTCTCAGTAACCACTGGACTGAGACAGTCTCTGAGTGTAAGGCAAGGCCCAGAGATTAAGATGCTAGCCAAATAGGGTTCCTTGGAGCAGGTACTCACACTGGCAAGCCCCAGGGATACAGCTGTGCATACGTTTCCTGCTATTGCTTCCACACTGTTCTAGGATTGCTTTAATCCTAGAATATTAGTAAAATCACTGTAAATATTATTAAGGATTAGCTTTACCAAGTGTAATGTATTTTATTAATTTCTCAGTCTTTTCATAAAATAATAAAATAGCAGAACCCAAAATTTAACAAAAAAATTTAAAGGGTTAGTTCTGCAATTGATGACGGTACTATAGATACCCTCTCCTCCACAGCAGTGGTAGCAGATTAATGTATCATTCAGAACTGACTAGGGGGAAGTTCTCACTTAAGGAGAGATAGCCACAGCCCTGGATACAACACAAAGAAAAACCATTAATCACAAAGAACCCCCCCATGTCTTAGTTACTTTTCTCCTTGCTGAGACAAAATACTTGACAACCTAAATTAAAGCAGGAAATGTTTACTTCAGCTCACAGTTTGCAGAGATTTCAGTCCGTAGTCCCTTGGTTCCAAGGCCAGGTAGTATGGCAGAGTGACATCACAGAGGAGAAACCATGGTGTGGCAAACTGCAGGCAGTGAGCAGCAGGCCTTCCATTTCCTTTATCTCAGCTAGTGTACAAACCTTCTGGGTGTACATACCTTCTGGGTACAAACCTTCTGGCCCACATCCAGAGAGGGCCTTACCATTGTCCACACCCAGAACTTTGCTAAACCAATCAGTGAACTAATTTAATACCACAAACCCTTAATCCCACTATAACATGCCCTATGTGCAGCCAGCCCAAAAAGCCCCATCTATGAGTACATGAAGCTTTGGGAGGACAACTAAATACAAGCCATAGCACAAGTAGTTCTAAAATATAAGTTAATAGATGTAAATAACTGCATTAAGAAAACCCAGAGATACTAAATAATAAATGATTTAGAATAATATCCGTCAAGGTCCTAGAAAAATAATAGCAAACCAATTTTTAAAAATTTAATAACAAAATTAGAGATGACAACAGCAAAATCTTGAAACCACTGAAATATAGAAGATTATTATAAATTATTTTGAAACATGATATTCCAATAAAAGAATCTTGAAGAAGTGATTAAATTCCTAGACAGATATGACCTATCAAAATTAAAACAAGATGATACATAATATCCAAGCAGTGAGATTATAACAAACAAAAGAGAAAAGCCCAGGACCACTGAATTTCACTGAATTTCACTGACCATTGAATTTCATCATACGTTTAGAGAAGAACTGAAATCAATATTTTTCAAAACTTTCCACATAATAGAAAAGCAAGAAATTCTTTTGAATTCATTCTATGAAGCCAAAGTGACTGAAAACCTAAACAGGATAAAAACTCAACAAAAAAAGAGAAATGAACAGAGATACAAAAATACTCAACAACATGTCTGTAAACAAAATTCAACTACCCATTTCAAAGATCACAAACCATGACCAAGTCACCTCTATCCCAGTTATACAAGGATGGTTCAACATATATAAATCAGTAAATTAACATATTACATAAATAGAATCAGTGATAAAAATGGCATCATCAATTCAATAGATGCAGGAAAAACCTTCAAAAATCCAACAGTCCTTTATGATAAGAACCTTTATGAAAATAAGTGAAAGGATCTGACATGAAACTGAAAAGAACATATATTATACAATTACAGCCCACATCATACTGAATAGGGGTACAAATGCAAACATTTTCTCTAAAATCAGGAATGAGACAAGGTCATCCACCCTCACACCTCCTGTTTATATAGTGCTCAAAACTTTAGACAGAGAAATCAGGTAATGGAAAGAACTACAAAGAATATAAAGAAAAAAAGTAGCAGTCAAATTATTATTATTTGCAGATGATATGATTCTCTACACAGAAAAACAAAAAACTCCACCAAACGACTTTTACATCTCTTAAATTCATTGGGCAAATTGACAGGATAAGATTTCAGCTTGTAAAATTCATTGATGTTTCTATATAACAATGACACAGAAAAAAAAAAAGTCAGGAAAAAGACTACTTTGACAGCCCCCAAAATTATACAATTTTTCTCCAGCATATGTTTTTAGTCACTCTATTCAGACTCAGATATCTGTAGGTATGGTCTTTGTGTCTTGTACTTATTTCATTGTTTATCTTTGTGTTTTTGTGCTAGTACAATGTTGTTTTTATAGCTATGGCTTCCTAGTATAACTTGAAATCAAGTGTTGTGATAGCTCCCATTTTGCTTTTTTGTTAAAAATTGCTTCTGCTTTTATGGAACTTTTTTTATCAATAGACAAAATTTATTTTTAAAAGTAGATCTTTATTTCCATCCATTAAATTTTATTGATACATTTTAGATATACATAATGATCACATTCATCATAGAGAATTTGTACCTGTATATGATATAACTTCATTCCTTTATTCCCTTCAACCACTTCCTTCTCTTCCCTCCCTTTCCTTCAACTCCTCCTTCCCTCCCCATATACCAAAGTTTTGTTTCCACTTCTTTCCTTCTTTTCTAACTTTTTAATTTTTCCCTTCTTTTCTTCCCTCTACACCCTCCCTTGTTCTGTTCCCCACTTGAACATTTTCTTCCTATTTCATAATACGTAATATACATTTTGGTCCTTATTTACACTTTTAGTTTCTCACACCAGTGAAATAATGCAATATTTACATATGTGTCCTAGTTTTTTCACTTAAAGGTATTCTGGATCTTTTTAGATTCCATATATATTTTAGAATATTTTCTAGTTATGTGAAGAAGATTGTTGATAATTTGATAGAGATTATATTAAATGTATATATTTCACAATGGAAATTCCACAAAATGTAAAAATAGTATATTTCTAAAAGAGTTAAAAACATATTATAGTGTTACATTTATGTCCATATTTATAACAGTACAATTCATAATAGCTAACAATATAAACAGCAGAGATGCCCTGTAACAGATGAATGAATAAAAAAATGTTAAATTATTATAATGTTAATTGAGATAAATTGGATAGAAAAAGTTTATCCTATAAGCAAAATCTTCTAAACAAGTTAATCTTGGAAACCCAAATATAAAATAAACAGTAAAATAATGGAGAGACAGGTGAAAGCAAGTGGGAAGACTTTTGCTAAAAGAGATGTGGATCATGGCAAGGGAGATTCTGGGAAAGGGGGCATTGTGTGAAGGGTACAGTGATAGAAAATTATATATATATATATATATAATTATATATATAATTTCTTATATATACATCTTCTCTCTCTCTCTCTTTCTCTCTCTCTCTCTCTCTCTCTATATATATATATCTTATATATCTTCTCCCAAACAAAAGGTATTACTATGTATCACAAACATAAACTCATAAAAAATAAAATTTAACAACAAGAAAATGATGAAATATACAGAAAACCTCCCCAAGGATTTTAAAAAAATAAGATTTTAGAAAGTGGAAAAACATTACCCATTATTGGATTGGACAAACTGATAATGTAAAAATGGCAATACTACCAAAATTGATCTATAGATTTAATGCAGTACCTATTAAAATATAAGTTAAAAATATCAATATATCTTATTTACAGAACTATAAAAAATATTCCTACGATTCATACAGAAAGAGGAAAGTTCCAAAAATTTGGTGCAAAACCAATAATGTTGAATTATTACAATGCCAAATTCAAGGTATACCACAAAGCTGTAGTAACAAAAACAACACAGTATTGGCACAAAAACAAACATGTGGATCAATGAAATAGGACAAAAAATCTAGAAAAAACTGGACATAACTAGAGCCATTGCACATTTGACAAAGTGCACAAAAGTATGCTAGAGAAAAGGCAGCTTCTTTCACAAAAGTTCTTAGGAAACTCCTTGTCCACATGCATAGTTTGAAACCTGATACTTATCTCTATATTGATTTCAAATGAAAATAAAATAAAGAACTATATGTAAAACCAAAAACTTTTAAACTACTGGAAGAAAACATAAGGAAAATACATGGCGTGATTAGCACAGGAAGAATTTTCTGAATAGAACTCCAATAACATAGGAAAGAATATCAAGCATCAATGGTGGGACTAAATTAAATTAAAAAGTTTCTGCACAGCCAAGGAAGGAATCAACTGATTGAAGAGATAATATAGAGAAGAAAATATTTTTTCTAGTGCTTCATCTGATAGAAAGTTAGCACACTGATACTTTGGTTGTTGAATGGCTCCAAGTTCAAACTTGGCATTACTTGAACAGCAAAAATTGAAAAAAATCAGCAAAGTATTTGAAAGTTTGCTCAATTGTCAAATAAATGTCTGACTTGAAAAAAAAAAAGACGTATATGGTTCAAGAGGGAGTTGAACATCTCATCTCACCACATGTACAAGGGGTGATGTTTCAGTTGAAATGCTGCTCTGGCCCAAACAAGATAGATTTGTGCAATTCAGGGCATCAAAACTGATTATCTGGCTTCCCATTATTTCTAAATGGAGAAATACATTCAGTTCTCAAACTTTTCAGTTTCTAACACTAATTTTTAAGAAATTGAGTTTGACAATGGATTGCTCTATATAGAATGTATAAACAAACTAAAAGAAAATATTAACTGTCCCCAAACCAATGACTCAATAAAAAAAAAATGGGCAAATGAACTGTATAGGTATTGCTCAAAATGGTCAATAAGTATGCAAAAAAATGGTGATGTAGCCACTAGGAAATTGCAAATCAAAACTACTGTGCGATTACATATTGCTCCAGTGAGAATGACTATAATTAAGAACACACACACACACATGCATGGACATGTGCGTGCACAGTGCAAGCTGACAAAGATGCTGTGGAAATCTAAATATAGAAGCATCATTTGACCCAGATGTACTTTTTCTGGGTATATTTCCAAAAAAATTAGAGACAGCATACTATCTAGATACACGTGTACCAGTGTGTACAATACAGCAATTCACAGAACATTTCTACACTAGAAATGACCCAGATGCATCCCGAGATTCAGATAAATGAATAAAGAAAACATAGTATATACATGCAATAGAAAATTATTCAGAAGAAAATGAAAGGAATCATGTCATTTACAGTAAAATGGATGGAAGTCAAGGTCACTGTGATTAGTAAACTAAGTCAAATTCATGGTTAAATATTGCACTTTTTTCTAACATGACAAAGATAAAACATAAGTAAGTGAATTAAATAAAGGAGAAAGGACAGGACACTAGAAGGCAGACTCCTGGAGTTTTGAAAGGGAATTGAGAAAGGGGTATAAAAGGAATGAAGAAGATCAAGATATGGTATATGATTTAACCAATTTCTCAAAACAAAGATCATTATTCAGTGTAACAAATAGGGAGTAAAGAATTAACAACAGCAAAACATGTCCTTTTCTGGCTACAATGTCATAGGGCATTTATGGTTTAGAAGAAGGGTATAAATGAGTCCATTCATCCGTTGAGGATTGCTTAATTTTAAATAACAACGATAATGACATTATTTTTCTGCATGTATAGTTGTCAAGAAGACAGTGTTAAAAGGAGAGTAAAGGAAACACTGTTGAAAAAGATTATAAATTTAGAAGTATTGAAGTAGGTAAAATAAATGTATATATAAATATTACAGTAGACAATATGATTTCAGTTACTGTAGAGTCTTAAGGAATAACATAACAAGGTGATGTGGTCTTTTCATGTTTGTATAACAAATAACAGAGCAGACTAAAAGTTTTGAGGCAAAATACAAAGTTAATAGTTTTGAAAAACTAAATCTAGATTGTAGCTTTCTGAGAATATTTGTCAAATTTGAATTTTTGTAGTATTTAAAGTATTCTAAAAATGCATAAAATCTTACCAGGATTGCTGAATTTCTAAGTTAACATAAGACAACAATAATCATAACTTAAGCTGTTCAATGTATGACCTTGTTAAGTTTTTCTATGTCTATATTTGTTCACTCACTCTGACAGAAAACTTAAGTTTGCTAGATCAAAGAAAGTTATTCCTTTTTATTCACACATCATCTTAGCATTACCAGTTCTTTTTATAGCAATTCTCCTTAGGACAAAATGATATAGGCCAGATGTTCCTGAGAGTATATTGCAGTTTCCACAGTAGAAGAAAAATCCTAAAACTACAAAATGCAGAATTTATTAGGACAGTTATTTTATCTGTTTCTCTATCACCAGAGAGACATAAATAGCCTTCTATCCTCTAATGTAAGCACAACTTCTTTAGAAGGGTGGAGAAGATATCTACTCAGGAATATTTAAAAAGTAGTTCAGGAGAAGGTATGAAATTGTTCCTAAGTTTATTATATAGGATATAAGCAAATATTATGGCTAAATACAGTATAAATCCTGGGCCATGTAAAAATTTTTTTAAAATTATGATTAAATGACCTCACATATTTACAAATGTTCAGGAAAATTGTGATGTCCTAATTATGCACAAATGAATATTTAATTTTCAAAATGGTAGTAAAATTATTCTGAAACAGAAATAAAGATAAGATTAATGATCTTTAGATATAGACACATTATTGTAAGATAAAAGTAGAAAATATGAAGTCCTTAGCTTGTTGATATATAAAGTATTCTTCATTATGACGTTTTAGTCAATATCAGGCAATGAGAGGAATATTAGAAGTTGTATAGAGGAAAATGAATAAACTTTTATTATTTAGCTGGATTGCAAAACAAAGTCTAGTTCTAAAGAAGAGAGAAACTATTTATATTGTTTTATTAAAACTATGTTTAGTTAATCTACATATAATTGTAATATAATGTGCTTTGTAATTACCAATCAAAAATGTCATCCTATTATTTCTAAGTGTGGGTTAATTTTACTGCTTCACAGATTGTTTCAGTTTAAATAAACTAATCAATTAGAATTTACCTTCTTTCATAAATTCTTTGGTTTCTGACAATTTGGTTCACAAACAGAAGTGTGTGTTAACATTTTGCTTTTGTTCTCGAACTCTGCTTTGGGTGATGAACACAGCTGTAGCCATCATTCCCATAGGAACATGCATGTATACATCTTTTCCAGAATAAACTAAATTTATGAACTGATGAATCATATATATGTATATATGTGCGTATGTGTGTACATATATATGCATGTGTACATATGTATGCACATATGTGTTTACAGAATTGAATATATATGCATATATATGTATAACCTCTAAAGAAACTTATACTCTAATCTGGTTCTCTATAGCGTAGTTCTCTATCTCCTCTTGTGTGAAAATGAAGAACTCCCATTAGTGTCCTTGACAGCACAAAAGGAGTTCAAACAAAGCAAAATATTATTTCTATGACTTTTAACTCCAAATTTCATGAGGATATATTAAGAAAGGGCACATTAGTCTTCATCTAAAGTCACAGCAGAAAGAAATTTAGCAGGTGATTGGTAATAATTTTGACATGTGAATAAAGTTTAGAAAATGCTAAAAAGAAGGACCTCTAAGAATGTGATTACTTATCCAGTAGACTGGAAATGTCATAAAGGCAGGTATTCTTGGGTGTCCTGCTCATTCAGTATTCTCAGCCTCAACAAAATTTATTTCTTCATTTATTTTTGAATTAGTAACTATTTTGATGAAAATCTAATGTGAGGTGAATTATGTGGTACTCAGTAAATAGTGAGCATTGAATTAATTTTTATCAACTTTTCCTAATTTCCCTTAATCCATAGCAATCCCACAGTATTAAAAGGAGATGAGAAATATCATTCTTTTATTTATGGTCAGTATTTGGGCCTTTTATTTATTATTGTGGTCCTTTAAAACCACTTTGCAACTTATTAATGTTCTCAATCTCATTATACATTTTATTTCCTTTTCAATGATAAGATGCTCCTCAAACTTTTAATATGATCTATGCACTACTAGGTTCACTTTTATGTGTTCGTTTCTCTAAATTTCTCTAATGTCAGATCATGACTTTGTATTTTTGTTCCTCATACCTACTCTTCCCATCACACTCCATTCATCACTCATTGCTCTTCTATGCTACCTGGTAATCTCAAATCTTCACTGATCCTCCTACCTTCAGCCTATCACTTCGTCTTGACATTTCATTAAGATGATAGGAATCAGCCAGTTCATGCTCTAGAAACAGACATCATATGGCTGAACACTCCAATTGTCCTATAAATAGAAATTGACATTGAATTAAGAAAATATTTCACATTCCAAAGTCTGTCTTTCTGTTAACTGTAGCATAAAATACATGGTATAGTGGGTTTTTTCCTCACTTGTGGCAATATTGAAATACAACTTTTCTATTGTGAAGCAGTTCTCTTACTTGACTTTTCTAAAAAAAATTGGACATAAGCAGCAGAGACATGTTTCCATTTCCTGAGATGAAGAGATCATCTATATTGCAGATTATGAAGTAGGAATTTTATGAGAAAGTGTGTTTTTGAGAAAACAATTTTTTCACAGAAGAAAGAAGGAGAACTGGACAGATGGAAGACCTGGGTTGTAAGACCATCTTGATAAAGAACTCATACTATTCCCTTGGGAAACTGGAGCTGGAATAATCCTGCAGCATTGGTCTGACTTGTGGAGGCACAAATTTAAATACATTTTATGATCTTTATTTGTTTCAATAGACTTCTACTGCATCTCTGCTAACACAGATGAATCTGAGTTTCATTCTATACCTTTCTTCATCTAGTCATATAAAGTGGATGCTGTGCTACCATTAAATCTCTATGCAAAATGGAATGTTCATTCAAAGTGGAATGAAAGAATTCCCCAGGTGCTGGGATTTCTAGTATACAAGTTTCCATTTTCATAATAAATTGATCTTGACTAGAGAGGGCTGCCTCACCCACACCCCTTGGACCGCTTGCCTTACAGAATGCCCACTGGACAAGGCAAAGCCCTGTCTCCTCCGTAGTAAGGTAAGGCATCTGTAAAGATCCATCTCAAATTCAGATCTCCCTCTTGGACACTTGATATTATTGTGGAACTAATTTGCAGCCTGACTTCTTCTCATTACCCCTATCCACAGATGTTAGTAAATATCCTGCATAATGTGCTCTTTCTCTGAGTTCTTTTTTCAAAGAATTTTAATCCATAAAATATCAAAATGTTTTCAAACTTGAGAAGTTCCTATAATTTTGAATGTTCTGCCAAATAGAAGTGGTCATTAAGTAATTTTGTGGGATAACTTTATGCCACTAAATAAGAAATTGAGAATAAGATAATGTGATGCAATGTTAAACAAAATCATGTAGACTAAAATTGATATTGAAATTTAGAAAAGGAAATTATTGAAGGCTGTCAGAGTTAGAAAGATTTTTATGGAAAAGGAATATTGAACTCAGCATTGATACACAGACAGGATTTTGATATATGAAAAGAATGAAATGCATTCCAAGCACAGCGTATGTACGATGTTGAATTGAGCACTGAACTTTGTGAATTTCTCGTATTCATTATTCATCAATCTCAGAGTGACTTGGTATTACTTGGAAAGGTGGCAATCAAATAGCTCTTATTCAGTTGTTTTAAAGTATACTTTTATGATTTTTCCCCTGAAAAGCCCTTAAGTTGATTGTGTCTCTTATCACACTTTCTATGAAATCTTTAGATTTAATGAGCTTATTACTGGTTTAAGTAAGCTGCCACTGGAGAGCTGTCAACCTAAAATAATCTCACATGTTCTCATTTGAAGAACTCTCCCAGGAAATGGATGATCAAGGAAATGATTACTCTTAAAATAAAAGTGTTTAGTGAGATTTTAAAGTGAGAGAGAAAGTCCACACGCCTTTACCAGTTCTACATTCTCAGACTAGACTATGTCTGTAGCAATTAAGCCATAGCTAAATATATGTAGATTGATATTAAATATGGACAACATGTAGAATCAGTTTTGTATGCTCTTCATATATATCTAGCTGGAGTATCTTATGGAGTCCACACTTTCAAATGATAATTAGTGAAGCAGCCTCCTACCTTCAGGTACAAAGAAAGGGTATCTTATGAGATCAGTTCAGTATTTAATATTTTTATAGTCACATGTGTTTTATTCATAATTAAATCACTTCATGTTTTATAAACAATTTTCACTATTGTTAGCCACTTTTAGTTTAGAACAAAAATAAACATTTAATTAGTTATGGTTGCTCATTACAGTAGACATTCTTAAAAATGTCATAGGAAGGAAGTGTTGCTAAGATACAACTGAGTTTTTTTAATATAGTACCTTAATACCCAAATCGCTCACTCAGTTTCTCCCTAGAGCAGATAGTTAGAGCAGCATATCCAGAAAAATTTAACCCATAACCCAGCATAAATCATTTCTATCTCATTCATTAGTAGTCAAATATGTTTAAGGAGTTAAGAGAATCTTATTTCACTAAAACAAAAGAAAGAATGGCAGTAGTCATGTCATTACCTTTATTATCAACTCAATGGAAACATATAGGCTTTGATCTTTTCTATCTGGCTTGTTGGAGCCATGGAATTGGATGAGATAAGTATTAGAAAATAACATTGTGTAATGTCTAATTTATCTAGGTAATTTAGTGACACTTTGAGGACACCTTTATTCCTTTTAGTCAAAATGCATTGTTCTGATCCTCACCTACTTTATATAAAATTTTAATTCAATTAAAATCAATATTGCACTATAAAAATATATATATTCACAGTGTGATTACTGCTCACTTACCCTCCCTGATTGTCATTTAGGGTAAAAAACAGAACCTAAATAAAAATTAGAGATACATTAGAAAATTAACGAACATAATTCGATATTCTTTATTTTCTGAAATAGAACAATGACAAAAAATGAAATAAGCACTATTTCCGTAAAAGAACATTAATTACCCTAAAGTGTATAATCACCTAAGACCAAAACCATCTTTTGAAAAAGTAATTCTTGCTGGGGTTGGGGGTACAAACCTGTAATTCCAGTGCTCAGGAAAGTAAGGCTGGAGGATCCCTATGAGTTTGAGGAGAGTTTGGACTACATAGCAAGACCCTGTCTCAAAAAGAGTAATTCTTAAATGAAAGCATGTGAATGCATTGTATTTTAACAAACAATAAAACATAGTGATAATAAAATTAGTTGTGAGTTTGTAAAACTGTCAAAATAGGTCTTACAAAAAGGATCAGTGTATACTCGAGTTTGAGAATACAATGAAATGTCTTCAAATGAGAAAAAAGAATTGCGGTTTTTCATTGATGAATCATTGCATCAACAATAAAAACTTCTAACAGATTTATTATTTGTTATTAACAGCAAAATTATGAGTCAAATACTCTTATTATTTCCATTTTACTGATGAGAAAACTCTAAAAGTAGAGGTTGAATAACTTTTCAAGATGATAGAATTAGTAAATATCAGAGCTACTATTCAGTTTTTTTCCCCAGCTACTGACTCTATGCTATTAATCTTAACACTGAGCTATAATTTTAATTCTTCTGCATGGACACTAAGTACATGACTCCAAAACATTAGGTAGAAAATAAGCACTATTTTATTAAAAATGACTCACATTTGGAACTTTATGAGATGCATTATCTCATCATAGTGCAACGAAAATAGAAATTAGTAACAAAAAACATACCAAAAAATCCATAAATACATGGAAATGAAATAACACTATACTGAACAATCAATGCATCACAGAAAAAATTTTAAAACTTACACAATATCTACAATCAAATGGTAATGCCAATACAACACACCAGAATTTATGGGATGCAAAGAAAGCAGTCTTAAAAGGGAAATTTATAGTGAAGAATTCTTATATCAAGAAAACAGAACAAGCTCAAGTAAACAACCTAATTTTGAACCTCAGATTTGTAGACAAAGAAAGAACATGTCAAACTCAGAGCATCTTTAGGCATGAAATTATAAAAATTGGACCAGAAATTAATGCAATTGAGACCAAGAGAGCAATAGAAAGAATCAATGAGTGGAAGAGTTGGTTCTGTGAAAGATGAAATAAATTGGATAAATCCTTAGCTAGCCTTATCAAATAAAAAATAAAATAGAGCTAGCAATATTGCACAGAGGCATAAGCTCCTGCCTGGAAAGCACAAGGTCCTGAGTTTGATTCCTGGTATTCAGAAAAAATTTAAAAATCCTTAAAACTCAAATTCAAACAATTAGGAATGAAAAGGATAACATCACAATGTATGCTGCAAAATCCAGACTATCATCGTAACTACTTCAAGAAACTTTATTCTAGTAAGAGACAGAAAAAACAGAAGAAATGAACAGATTCTTACATACATATAAATTGCCACTTAAATAAATAAGATATTAACTACTTCAAGAAACTTTATTCTAGTAAGACACATAAGAAACAGAAGAAACGAACAGATTCTTACATACATATAAATTGCCAGTTAAATAAATAAGATATTAACCTTCTAAATGACACAATATCCATCAATAAGATCCAAAATGTAATTAGAAAATTATCAAAAAAAAAAAAAAAAAAAAAAAGAAACCCAGGTCTGAATGGATTTACTTCAGAATTCTGCAAGAAATTTAAAGAAGATCTGATGTTATTACTCCTTAAAATCATTAATGACATTGAAAAGAAAAATATACCCCTAAAGTTTTTTTTGAAGCTAGTACTACCCTGATACCAAATTTATGGAAGAATCTAAGCAAAAAAAGAGAATACAGACCAATCTCCCTAGTAAACATAGAGGCAAAAGTCTTCCATAAGATACTGGGAAACAGAATATAGCAAATCCTCAAGAAGATTACACACATGACTAAGAAGGATTCACCCCAGGGCTTCAAGGATTATTCAGGGTATGTGATTCAATAAATATAATACATCATATCAGCAGAGCCAAACATCAAATTCACATGAGCATTTCAATAGACAACTTAAAACCGTTGACAAAGTCCCACACATATTCACAAGAAAATCCTACAGAAAAAGGGAAAGATGGTCTTTATCTTAATATGACAAAAACCATATAGGACAAAGAAACCTCCAACATCATATTAGATTGTCTAAAACTGAAACCTTTCACTCCAAAATCACAAACAAGACAAAAATCACCACTATCACCATTCCTGTTCAATATAGTTCTGGAAACATCAGCTAGAGCCATCAGACAAAACAAATAAATAAAAGGAATAAATGTAGGAAAATTAGAAATTAAATCATTATTATTTGCAAATCATATCATACCCTACAAAGATCAAGAAAACTCTACCAAAAGATTTCTAAGTTAATAACCAAATTCAGTCATGTAGAGAGATACAAAGTCAACATTCAAATATCCATAGCATTCCTGTAAACTCACTGAGAGATAAAACTCACTGAGAGAAAAATTATGGAAACAACATCTTTAATAATGGCATTTGAAAAAATTGAAATATTTAAGAAATAATCTAACAAAGGAAGTAAAAGATTTGTATACCAAAAACTATAATACTCTGAAGGACATTCAAGAGGATATCAGAAAATGGAAAGTTGCCCTTTGTTTTTGCATAGGAAGAATCAAAGCAGTGGAAATGGCAATATTTTTGAAATTGTTACACAGATTCAATACAATTTCAAGCAAAATACCATAGCATACCTTGTGGAATTAAAGATAACAATTCTAAAATTCATTTGGAACCAGAAGAGAACTAGAATAACACAAGCAATTCTGGGGAATGAAGGCAAGGAAGAAGACATTACTATCCCTGACTTGAAATTAGACAACAGAAATACTGTGTAAAAGCAACATCATGGTACTGTTAAAAAAATACAGACCTGACATTCAATTCAAAAGTTTAGAAAATGCAGAAAGAACTACCAATGCACTCAGACATCTTATCTTTAACAACGTGAACAAACACATTTATGGTAAGAAATACAGCATCGTTATTAAATAGTGCTGGAAAAACTGGCTTTCTACACACCAGAAACTAGAACCAAACTCATGACTCTCACTATGCACTAAACTAAAACCAAAATTGATCAAAACTCTAAATGTTAAAACAGAAACACTAAATCTTCTGAAAGAGAGAATTGGCAGGAATCTCAAAGACAAACTTGTTGGCAAGGACTGAAAGAATAAACCCCTCATTCCATGGGAAATGTTACAAAGCATTAACAATGGGATCTCATCTTACTAAAAGCTTTTGCATAGCAAAAGAGCAAAAAGAAATCCACTGAATGAAGTGAAGCCATCAAGTAGGAAAAAATTCATCCACTTGTTTCTCTGACAAAGGAATAATATCTAGAATCTATGAAGATTTGAAGAAAATAGACCCCCCATATTGACAGACTAAATTCTCAGATGAAGAATTACAAAGAGCAAATAAATATATGAAAAAATGTTTAACATTACTGGTCATTGGAGAGATGCAAAATAAAACACTGACATTCCAGCTCATTGCAGGAACAATGGCTATTATCAAGAGCTCAACCAATAACAATTTCTAGTGAGGCTGTTGGAGAAAAGGAACCCTTCTCCACTGTTGACAGGAGTGTAGACTGGTGCAACGATTGTGGAATTCAGTACAGAAGTTCATCAAAAAGTAATCCCATTTGACACAGCTGTCCCCCTTCTTGAAAATTTCCTGAATGAAGTAAATGCATAATACCACAGGGATATATATGAAGCCATGTTTACAGCAGCACAGTTTGTAATACCTAAGTCGAGTCCAAAATGTGAATGCCCACCAATAAATAAATGGATAAAACAGAAGTGATTTTTTATACAATGGAGGAACTGTCTAGGCTTAAAGAAAGATACCTTGAGACGTTTCAAGTAAAATGGACTCACCTTGAAATATATTCTTAAGGGAAATAAATTGGACACACATGTATAAATATCACATTGTCTGTCTTGCATGAGAAGATAAAAGTGTAAATAAGAACCAAAATATATAATAGCTATTGTGAAATAGGAAGAAAATGTTCAGAAGGAAAAGAGAACTAGGGAGGAAGGAAGGGGAAATAGAGGAAGGGAAATGAGAAAAGAAAGATGAAATGGAAACACAGCTTTGTACATAAGGAAAAGAAGAGAGGTTGAAGTGGGGTGGGACTGGGGAAGAAAAGGAATCACGATATATGATGTACAATGGAAATTCCCGATGATGAATGTGATCATTAAGTATATCTAAATTGTACCAATAAACGATAATAAAAATGGTAGCCTTGAATAATCAACATTCTGTATCAAAAACTCAACAGATGGTCCTTGAAATTTTACTGAGCAAAAGAGAGTTAGATGCAAAGCAAAATTTGATATCAACGTGTGTGGTAGGTGAAAGTCTGATAGCAGAACAGTCCCTGTCTTCCATGTGCAAGCCATCTACAGGAAGTTCTACTGTGGGGTAGAGGTCTTTGCCACCAGTGAGGGGTGAAAAGAATGGAAATAGAAGCACAAACAGAGACGCTTATAATTTCAACATTTTCCCGTATCAAATCAATTACGCATAAAATAAAGTGAAGCATTTTATTTATAGTCTGTCAAAAGGGTTAAAGACTTACCAAAGATTAAAATGCTACTTAGTAAAACTATTACTAGCTATAGGTTCTCATAATTTACAATCCAATTTTACAGAGAATTTTCTACTATGTTTTATTAATATATCAATCAACAAAATATTAAATTCTATTCCCAGATCTATTCATAAGCATTTTCTAATGAAGACAAAGAAGAACAGGTGATAAATTGAATGGCTGTTTTCATTTCTTATTTTTACTACATTTTCTGTATTTCTGTACTGAAATTTTAAAGAAACTCTGCATATAAGTTATTGGTCCTTGTAAATTATATTCCACTTGAATGGGGCATACTGATGTGGTAAAGACATGGGGTATCACTACACAAATATGAAAAAATATTATTGTCCAATTTGTGATAGTGGTTACAAATTATTTATATTAACATGTCAGGTAAATGAATAGTTGGATGTTATATAGCATCATTTTAAACTATAATGATTTTTCCATATTACTGAAAAATTTCTGCAAAGCAGACTTTGGTGTGATTGCTTTCACTTATTTAATGTGTATTAAAATAAAAATTATCATACAGCAGCCTTATTGGGGGTACATAATGGACCTAAGATTTTCTAATATTAATTTAAATCTATTTTTTATTAAAATTGATTTATAGCAACCACTTCTAGTTACTGATTTTGAAAAAACAGAAATATTTGCTAATTAAAACTCCTATCTTTTCCTATATCGACATTTGTACTTCTTCTTCTGAAATGTCAGTACCTGGAGATCCTTTTCAGATATTGTGAGGGTTTTAGCCTTGGCTTCAAAACAATTGTGAGACAAACAAAAGCTTATAGTAACATGATCTGCATTTAGATCAGCTTCACTTTCTGTACCCAGATGAAATGCAATCAGCTCCTATAACCATGCTCTTGATGAAGATTTGCTGTTTGTGATAAAAGTAAATTTTAGGACTCTCCAAGTTTAGATGCTTCACAGAATGAGGGCAGATGCTGTAAACCCAGAAGATGAAATTGGAAAGACATCAATTATGCATGCTGAAATAAGAACATATTTTTAAAAATAAACTAGGTGTTTTGTCACATACCTGTAATACTAGCACTCTGGGAAGCTGAGGCAGAAAGATCCCAAGTTTGAGCCAGCACTGACAATTTGGTGACATAGGGATAAAGGTTAAAAGAGAAATTATTCAAATCAGATGACTAAACATAAATAATTAGTCTGAGAACAGGAATTAGACAAATCAAATTGTTTTTGACAAACTCTCGATATTGCAACAGGTAAAATTACTACAATTACCAGGAGCAAAATATTTCTCTCTGGAAATTACATTTTATAATGCTCTGGCCACTCAGTGGACAGACCTGTTCAAGTGTTGAGAAAACATTCTTATAGACAGTAGAGATCACTTTCCAGTATCGCAAGGAGAATATTGATGTAATTGAATTAATTTTCCTTTGCTTTTGCTTAAAAATACCAAGGATCTCTTAGGATCCTTTCCTACTAATGAGACAGATTATAGTGGGGATTTATTTATTTGTTTTGTTTTGCTTTTTCTGACTTTTCTAAATAAGCTATCTTATGTTTTTTTTGTTTTTGTTTTTGTTTTTGTTTTTCTCCGGTACCGGGAACTGAACTCACGACCTTGCACTTGCCAGGCAGGCGCTTTTGCCGCTGAGCTAAATCCCCAGCACCTATCTTATGTTTTAAGTGAAACTGACTTTTCCAGAAGTTCTTGATGTCACAAACTGACTTTTCTTGTCTAATACATTTTGTGGGAGTTAGATGGAAAATAATTGCTGTTCTGTTTTTCTTTGACATTAAGTAAAGCATTCTAACATTCTCCTTAATCAGGCATTTAAATAATCATTTGGTTATTTTATTTCTACCTTCCTAAAGTTTTTTTCTTTCTTGTCTTCCTCCTCCTCCTCTGCTTCTCTTTCTCCTTCTCCTTCATCTCCTTCTCTTTCTCCATCTTCTTTTTTCTCTTTTCTTCTTCCTCTTTTTCAACCAACATTACTTTCAAGCACTTTTCAGAGCATCCAAAGTTAGCATATTCATGACACAATAGAAATAAAACTTTCAGAAATAATCTCCACCTTTAAAGAATAGCAGCTACTCTTCTTACCATCATCCCTGATTTGAATGTGCCAATAAAATGCTGTTTTTTATTATTAATTTTTGACATGCTCACAGAATAATGAAATGTAATGTTTTGATTTTCAATCTAATATCAGCAGGTCATTCACATACATTTAAAACCTTATCATCCAAGTCTTTGATAATTCTCATTATTGCATACAATTGATCTTATTTGTAATACTATGAGTACTATAGTTTGAATTTGTTTCCGTGTATTGATTTTTGTGAACTTGTTACTCACTGCAAGTGTACTGGTAGGTACAACCTGGTAGGTTATTTGGGTCATAAGTGCACTGCCCTCATGAGTGAATTCCTTATTTAAAATACCCAGCACTGCCGCCTCTTGCCTTCTCACCTGTATTTTCCCTTCTCTCATAGGATGTGTACAATGGGAATTTTTCTGACATATCACAGTCTTTGACCTTCCAGACACTAGAACTATGAGCCTATAAATCTTCTGTTCTTTGTAAATTACCTTATATTGCAGCACTGCAAAAACACAAATGGACTAAGACATCGAATTAAGCAAACCACACAAATAAGGTGGCAAAAGTTTGTGTTTTAAATATTAAAGCTATGGCTATTAGATAATTTTCTGTAAAGATTATCTGTAAGTTTCTTAAAAGGCCATTTCCAGAAACTGTACTTCTAAGTTTGGCTTTCATTTCCAGGAGAGCAAATACATATGCCAATTTCTGTTCATTGATTTTTTTGGTAAGTCTCTTCTTAGCAGACCTAAAAATCTTGTTGAGAGGCAAGATGAACCAAAGACTGATCATTATACCCTGTCTTTTCCTGAAAGTAAACAAAAACTCAGAACCCACTAAAAATTTTACGATGACTATCAAAATAGTGAAGGATAAGTAGTTCATTTTTTAAACTGCATACTCAAATTGCTCTATTTCAACTTTATTTGCAAATATGTAGCAAATTGACATATAATAACAATTATTTGATTTTTATTGCTTTCTGTAATCTTATGTATCTTAACTCTTTATTCTTCAATTTTTAGGCACATAATGCATCCCAGCTGTTATGATTTGGGGGATATTTTGCAAGGGGAACAATATAATCCAGGACATATAGTTTTTAAGGTTATAATAGTCACCCAAAAAGTGATATACAAAAGAGTACAGGAAATCTATCCACCCACTAAGACCAAGGAATCTAGCCGAGGGCCTGGATCCCACAGAAATGTCCTGCATGAGTCCAGCTGAAGATCCAGAGCTCATAACAATGCCTCCCACGAATCCAACCGGAGGCTCAGAGCCCACAGCAATGTGTCATGTAGGCCTGTTTCATCGATATGTGCTGGGAAGGCCCAAAGGTCAGTGGTGGAATCTAGAAAGTCTGTGCTAGCAGGATGAAGGATCTGTGCTAGCAGGCTGAGGGATCTACACTGGAGCCAGGAAGCAATGCTTAAAGTAAGAACCAGAGCTCCCCTGAAAGATAGCACAGCCATCCTCAGCAGCAGGGAGGTACCGAACTCCTCCAATGATCAGGATGGCCAACTTCCCATCAGGGAAGCCAGCGCAGCAAGTTTTCAGGAAGACTGGCAGTGCACCTTCTTCCCCTCTGGAGCCAGGAAGCGATGCTCAGAGCGAGGACCATAGCTCCCCGAAAGTGAACTGAAGCTATTCTGAGTGCCCACCAAATCCTGAGCTCAGAGGAGGATGCAAACAGTCAAGTTCAGCAGGAAAGCCAGCATGACAAGCTCCTCCAAAGGAAGCAACAACTCCTTGCAGCTTCTACCAACTCCTAACAGCCTTTCTCTGCTCCCAACAGCCTCACTACTTCTACAGTTCTGCCTCTGCTGCTGACAACAGTCCCCAAGTGGGCCTCCCCTACCCAGTACCATGCTTACTTACTCAGTTCAGCTGGGTCTTATAAGTTGACCACCAGTTGTCAGTCCACTACACTAGCCTACATTCCACAATTACAGCTAAACAAATATTCTGAAAAGTCATTCATTACTTCTCTCTAAAGTTATTTCTGCTTCACTTCAGTTCAAGTTAGTAAGCTAATGTGTGATGATACAACTCATGAATCTTTTGACCTAGAAATTCAGAATGAGAAGTGTGAATCTTAATTATTTTACTTCTCATGTAATGATCAACTAGTTTAATAATCTTTGTTAGAAGAGACTTCTAAAGTATTTGATTTATTAGTCCTGGACTATATAGCAAGTGGATTTTAAATTATATGTGATTTATTTCTAAATCCAAGAGTTATGTATCACCTAATGAATTGTGAGCATGATTTGTGAGTAATTTGTGAGTATATACACATATACATACAGATATAAGAATCTAAATACTGTGCAATTAGATTATTAAAATGTTGTACAGTATTGAAATCTTTTGACAGAAATTTGTCTTCAAGAATAAGATTATAATTCTTGAGTGGTGGATAGTAAGATTTCTTCTTGAGGATCACCTAGTTCTTCATTGGTAGTTCACACACATATACCTCAACTTATATCTACAATTTATACTGGAATATGAAAAGCAGCAAATAATGTATTCAGTTCATAAAAATTGCACTTCCCACACCAGATAACAATGGCTAAAAAAGGCCTACATTATTTCACAACACTATGCTGGAGACAATTGTGCAGCAAAAATGTGTAATTTTCTTTATGGAATATTAGATATAGTTACACTAGCTTCAGAAGATTAATTAACATTGGTTAAAGGTATATTTTTGTTGTTGCTGTTTAAGATGTCAATACTAGATGAAAATGAAGTTATTATTAAAACAAAATAATTATAATATCTTCTTACATAATTTACCAGTGGGCCCAAATTATTCAGCATGTACTTTATAAAGTTTTGCTTACAATACTGCTTTAACTATAAGAGTATTTGAATGTATTTAAGCCTATCCAAGTGCCATTTAATTTTCATCAGTTTGTGAAAGTTGCTGGCAGAAAATGAAGACAGAAATTTCTTTCATACTTCCACTCTAATTCATATAATTACTGTTGATGATCATGATGACATTTAAAATTGCTAATAATTTTAATTGTTTTCAGTATATACTAATTAAACAAGTATGTGATAATAAAATTCTATCATAGGATCATATATCTGAAAGGATTTTTGTGATAGCAGCTTCCTAGTAAAATTTTTGTAAATTTGCAAAGTATTGTAATGTTCAAACTAAAAGCTAACAGATCTGTATTTTCACAAGTATTAGTGACATGTGTCAGCTTATCAGCTTCCTGCTATGTCCACAACAAAAAAAATATAAAAATGATTAAAATTATGAAAATCAAAGTAAATTTTTAAAAAGAGTAGAATCTTATTTTCAGACATCACATATTTATATGAAAATACCAAGTTTTAAAGGACAATAAAAGAAATCACAATGCACACAGATTAATAGGGAAATATGGTGCATTCAAACAGTAATGATACAGAATAAAAAGCTTCAGGAAAATGCATAATAGCAAGTGGAATAGACAAAGATTTCATAATGGTTATAAAGATAGAGAAGTAAATAAATATATATAAAAAATATATATAAGAGGAAAATATTCTTGTAATAATTTAAAAAACAAAAACTTTTAGACTGACAAAGTATAATAACATCACAACATCAACTAAAGCATTTTTGATGGTCAGTTTTAATTGTCAATTTAACTGCATACAAAGCTATTTACATATATGGTACAAACGTCTTTTTTTGTTGTTGTTTTTTTGTTTTATTTTCCGGTACCAGAAATCGAACTCACGACCTTGCACTTGCCAGGCAGGCGCTGTGCCGCTGAGCTAAAAAAGTGGAATTACAAACGTCTTTTCTTTGTTTGTTTGTTTACATATATGGTAGAGCATTACTTCTAGGTAGGTCTTAGAGTTTGTCTCGAGCATGGAAGATTGCATATGGTGAAATGGGTTGAGTATAGATGATCCACCCTCAATACTGGTGGCACCATCTACTTAAGCTCCATGTCCAGAAGGAACAGAAAACCTGAGAAAGGGTAAATTTTTGCTCTCTCTCTTCAAGAACAAGGATACCCTTTCCATACTTCTTGATGTCACAACCTCAAGTTTTTCTGTTTTGGGATCAAATAATTAAACCAGTGTCCCTTAGGTTTTCAGTTCTTTGACCTCAGACTGAGAGTTCTACCACTGGCTCCCCTGTTTATGGACTGAGACAGGCTTTTTTCTTTCTAAGGAGCTCAAATATAGGATCCAAGGGCATGTATGGAAGCAGAAGAATGAACCAGTAAACTCAAATCTAAGAGGAAAGAGATTATTAAATCTGAAGCACAGGGGAAATATTGAAGTGAACAAAGCCTAAAAGAAATGTGGCATTTTGTCAAGTGGGCCAAAATATATGTTGTGAAAATTTCACAAATAGTGAAAGAGAAATTAGGTGGTAGATGGTAAATTTTCCATTCAGTGTATTTTATCAAAAAGATTGAGAAAAGAATACTTTAAGAGATAAAAGGAACTTCAGTGATAGATGAAAAATGCAGGAATCTTATGATAATAAAAAGTACTTGTAAGTATAAACTCTGCTTAAGTGAATCAAAACAGCTAATATATCTATAGCTTATAACATTTTCTTATTTATTACATTTTTTATATATGCCTTAGAATTTATTAATCATGACATATTAATATATGCATATCTGTTTTATACTCCAAATGTGATTTACAATTGTTTTTTAGTTAATTATTTCCTTGTTTCAGTCACAATCTATTAAATACCAACCATCATAAATGTCAATATGTTTTGGTTGAGATTAATTTTCACAAATCCAGTTGGAGAACCACTATTTTAGATAATTGATAAGGTCCTTTGCCTTTATAATGTTATTATTCCCTAAGGGGACAGGTACTCCTGTAATTTATACTTTTACATTAAGTGACAATTTCCAATAATAATATAACACAATAAATGTGAAGAATAATAACACAAGTATATGAAAAGAGTAATATGTGTAGATCTCTTGAAATCTGAATGATTATCATCCAAGTTAAAAATACAATTAAAATACTCCACTTATTACAGATTAAAACAATTCAGTCAGGTAAGAAGTAACTACTTTTTGTTCTTTTTTTTTTTTTTTTTGGTTTTTCTCTGGTACCAGGAACCGAACTCACGACCTTGCGCTTGCCAGGCAGGCGCTTTTGCCGCTGAGCTAAATCCCCAGCCCCTACTTTTTGTTCTGATAAGCAAAATTACACATTAACTATAGTTTCTTGGGGCTAGGGATTTAGCTCAGCCACGCAGAGCTTGCCTGGCAAGCGCAAAGTCGTGAGTTCAATTCCCGTGACCAGAAAAAAAAACAAAAAAAGCAAAAAAAACTATAGTTTCTAAATTGCATGTAATTTTGGCACTATATCTGAGAAAGCCAAAAGATGTGCATTAATAGGGCGAACAGTTAGTATGTATGGGATACAACATAATATTTTCCCATTATTCTCCACTCATCTTATTTTTGAAAAATGATTCTTCTGTATGTCTAGAGGAAAGCTGATCATACCCTGTATTCTTATATCTGCTCTCAAATACTAATTGTTGTGTGAGTCTTGTGTACTTCTAGTATAAAAGATGAGCTACATGAACTATCAACAGATTTTATTCTACATTGTTGGTTTGAACTTCTTTGTTGATGCCTATATATTCGCAGGTACATCTCTTTCCACTGTGGTTTTCACATCCCCTCAGCATACTGTCTTAGTTTTACAACAATCTGTGTGAGCGCCTTCTCATTTCTAGCTTCCATCTGAAAAATTCTAAAGCCAATCTTAGCATATCCATCTCTTTATGCCTCCAAAGCCAGCACAGCCTGTAAATTCAAACAGCATCCACATCTTTTTGCTTGTCTGTTAGTATTATTTTTGAATCAAGTTCTTGTTATGTAGTCCAGGCTTGCCTTGAGTACACTTGTTTTGCTTACCCACAAGCCTCGTGGTGCTGAAGATCTACTGCATGACCTGGAACATGCTATGGAGTCACTTCTCTTCCACAGAACTGATTCTCTAGCCTGCTATTTATTTATTTATTTATTTATAACATACAAAATAAAATTTCATCTTAATCATTAGGGTAGCATAAACTGTTGTGAAAATAATCTCAAAATTAATGGTTCCATTATAAAAGAGTATTTTGTTTCATATTTTACAAGTCAGTGTAAATTTATGAAGGACAATGTTATAATTTAATTCATGTATGACTAGGGTAGTGATCAAGCCCAAGTACTTTGCATGTTCATCAGTGTATGTGCTATGTGGTGTGTTTGGTGAACATTGTAGGTAACTCTTTCCAAGCAAGTGAACTAAACACCTAGTCTACTTCCTTTGGAGGCTTCAACAACATCTTAGGATGTTGCTTTAGAGAATCTGCTGTGGAGCCTGGTTCATCTACCCAGGGTTCAGCAGATGAAGCATAAAAAGGAATATTTGGAAGTGATATGTTTTTCTTTAAAGTCCTGAAGAATAGAACACTGCAGTTATGTACTTGAACACTGGTCAAGATAATGCAGTTGTGTTCAGATATTTCTTTGTCAGAAATTTGCTTATCTGGACATCTTGAATTATACCTGAAACAAGAAAATGCAGCACATCATTGAGCTTAGAAGAAGAGTAGAAACAACATTATTGTACTACCAGCATATTGGGGATGGCCATTTAATTCAGTGGCAAAGTATATTCCTAGAAGGTGCAAGGCCCTAGGACTAACATCCTGAAAACAAAACAGAAAATTTTGGAAAATTCAGAGCATTTACAAATACTTGGAGTGTAGTCTAACAAACACCAATGATTGTAGTTTAAGATAAAAGAGGAATTTGAAGTCACAAAAACCGTCATTAAATCTCTTAGATGATGAATATACACATTATTAAGAGTTAGTCATTAACTCATCACATTGCATCTCATAAATGTGTACAGATATCACATGTCAAATAATAATAAATTTTTAATATTTGATATTTTGTTAAATTTATATAGTTTAATCTATACTGTTTTTAAAACATTTGTATTCTATTTGTAAAAAAGTTCCTAAATATTACATCTTTTATGTTGTTCTGTTAGAAGCCAAATTCAATAATTTTAGTTGCATTTAGGTAGGGGCATATCACTTGTACATTTTTAAATTTTTAATTGAGACAAAGGACTTCTACACACAGGTCACAATATGACATTTCAATACATGTGTCGTCCTATTTCATAATACTTGAAAATTGGTTTGATAGTGAAGCTTACTTCTGTCAAATTGATTGGTTTGAATGCTGCTAATGAGATTAGTAAAGTGCACTACTGATTGTGTTTGGGTATGTAGTAGAGGTATGACCTTGGGTACTGCTGGATGCTTGCAGCAAAATTTATAGAAAATTAGTAGCAGAGAAGTGGGGACATGGCTCAGATAATTCCTGACCCCAGGGTTCAGAAGCCTTTGAGCTTGTTGGTAAAATTTGGAAAAAAATTGGAGGTGCTAACTGGAAAATCTCTAAACACTATAAGAGATTGTTGAATTCTAGGATGTACATGAGACAGATGGATACTTATATCTTAGTAGGCAGAATCGTTACCTTGTTATTGACTATATTTGGAAATTAAGTTGATATAAGGCGATATGATTGAGTGGCATTTGACAAGTGTAGAATGTGGTAATTAAGCTGAATTACTACAATGTGATTGGCTTGAGACCTGGTGATGAGATTAGTACCACATTCTTCTGGGTGTGTCTGGGTGAATTACAGTGGCAAAACCTTATGTACTATATCTGGTCCACTATTCCATCCTTTTTGGCTCTATCTCCCTACCCTGCTTTCTGCCCATCAAACTAGAGCATCTTTGCACTGAAACCCTCTTGGAGCCAACCAACTATGGATTGAATGCCCTGTATCCATGAGTCAAATTAAATCTCTCCTCATTTCAATTATTCTTTGATTATTATGTCGGTGAGAGAAAAGCTGAGAAATATAATTACTATTCATTCCTGTTACATGAATTATTTCACTGTTTGGAACAGTGAAAATCTTCCCAAGTTATTTTGAAATATATTATTAATTGTTATTGACCATAGTTGTTCCAGTGAGAGAAATAACATTAGAAATTATTTCTCCTCCTGTTTCACTCTTGTACGTATGTACGTATGTATGTATTGATGTATCTATCTATCTGTCCATCGATCATCTATCTATCATCTATTTCTATTTCCCTGTCTTTCCTTATGACATTCTTTCTATCTATCATACTCTGTTGTATGAAGGAAACAACATTCTTGTTAATTTTTATGGGTACCGCATGGAAAGAAGCTGTGAATAATCTTGACGGTGATCAGGGAAATGTGATTTTGGTTTTACAACCATAAGGCTATACATTTTTCCAAAAAGGAGAGCATTATTTTCCAGGGTCTGCCATAACAAACAGCAAAATCTAGATGGTTGGAAAGATAATAGAAGACATCTGCTCGTGGTTGTGGAAGCTAGAAATGTAAAATCTCTACTAGTGAACTAAAATCTATTTTCATCAGGGCTGTAACTCCCCTAGAGACTTTAGAGGTGTTTTTTACCTCTTCCAACTTCCTTGGCCACCACTGTCCTAGGAATGTAGCCCTACTGCTCCTTTACCTAACCCCAGCTTTTTCAAATCTTCATCTGTTCCATCGTTTCATGCACTGCTGCCTGCCTCCCTCTTGATTGCAATCAGAGACTACCAGGATAAATTCAAGATTCTTAAGCACATCTGCAGAGGCTTTGCCATGCAAGATAATATTTGTAGTTACTAGTGACTAGTATTTGGAAGTGTGTGGGTAGGTCATTTTTAACCTACATCAACCAGAGAGCTTGGAGGAAGATTACAGAATTTTGATTTAATAAACGGGTGATATTTGAAGTTTCTGTTTGTGACTCACCAGTAATAGAAGAACTAATATAGAGATGATGAATTTTTTTAAAGTGCTTAAGCACTTTAGAAATTCTTCCGCACCTCTAATACTATCTTTGTATTAACCAGATCAATACAGAGCATCTTCTTGCCACAGTAGCTTCAAAGGTAGTTCATCTTATTTTTATATCATTTCAAAATTGTACCCATCTCTTCGTTACTGCTGACACAAACTTCATTTACAATCTTACCACTTTTACATTTGTTTAATTAACCTCTTAACTATAAAATTAAGTTGTAATTTTACAATGGCTTGAGTCTACTTTTAAAAAGGCTGACAAAAATCAAACATGCAAATTTAAAAATCTAACCAGTTCATCTACATATCAATATTTTATTGCCTCCCTAGAGAATTCATAAAAATAAAATTGTGATATGCACCATTGTATTTTTATTTTTTATTTTAAAGAGGATAAAAACTAATAAAGAGAATAAAAATGATACAGAATTTCAAAGCAAAATGATAGGAAGTTAACAATGGTTATTACATTGCATATTGTTATCCTCAAAGTATTTGTTCACATTACCAGATACAGGCATGCAAAATTTATCAACGAATATCAGCACTAACTGTTCCTTTCAATGAACTAATAGAAATTAGTAATACAATTATCTTAGCTATTAGAAGGGGGAAAAACAATTGTATTTTAAAAAGTCAAACAGATGAAGTTTGTCCCTAATATATAAATATTTTGAATGCTTGAAAATTTGAGACATTATCTTGGTAATAAATAATCTTCCATGGAAAAGTGTGAGAGCCCACTGCATTAGCCTGTGCAAACAATATCCTGTGTCATGATAGCAAATTCTTCCGCCCCTCAATTGTCCCTCCTTGTCACTGCCAGGACCCTCATGCCCAAATCACAAATAATTTCTCTGAAAGTGTTTCTCTGCTGCCTCTAGGATGAGATGGGCATCTCTCTCTTGCTGTCATAATTATTTGATCAGCGTTGCAAACCCTGACTTACGTAGAATCTTTGCTGTTGTTTCATTCTTTATCTGTACTCGCTGTCAGAATACCTGGTATGTCGTTGTTTCTCAATAATGATTATTAAGTGAAATAAATGAGAAATCAAGTAACTCGAGTATGCAGGGTTTGTTTATTTTGTTCTGGCTGAACTTTATGTAATTTAAAAAATTCATAAAGTATCAGTCCTTTCACTTACAAGTATTTCTCAGTAACTTTCCTACTTTATAAGACATAGCATGATGTATTATAAAATTGGACATGCTTCTACAACTCTGACTCAAAAGCTGGTTGGTGTTTCTTTTGGTTATGTAGTCACACAGCAAGCAAAATGTTCTGTGCTTATTGAGGATTAAATAGAAAATTTGACTCCAAAATGCATAATGAATAAAATGGAAGAAAAAGAATTTAATGAGTGCTTTTGGGGAAATTTGTTGTTAGAAATAGCATGAAATGTATAGAGGTAGAAATATAAGCACCATTTGGTATTTCATTGGATTACTTTCACTTCTTTTTAAGAGTGTGTCCACTGGCAGGAAAAGACCAACTGTAGGGTGAGAAATTTGAGAGTAAAGTAGAGAAGCTTATAATTGAAGATCAAGTTTACCAAGAAGAGGCAAAAAGTCAAAATCAGGTGTATAGGAGGAGCTACTGCTAGTTCCAGGGAAGATTAAACCTTAAAAAAAATGAGGAAAGATGTAAGAAATGGCCACTGGTTGGTGAAATAAGAAATAAAGTTGACTGCTGAAAGTAGGATATGCTGCTCAGACTCATTCCTTAAGGAAGGGTGCTTGGAGAGGATTTGAAACAGTGTCTTTGGACTAAATGGAAACAAAATCTAATGAATAAGAGCAAAAGAGTAGAGGCTTGAGATTCATATACTGCCTCATAATTGCAAGAAACAAACTGCAGTATTTTCCCTGGAAAATCCTGTATTTAATCCTGCTGTTCGTAAATCTTTTCTGTTAATGTTAGGCAGATCAACACATTAAAATAATTTCCCTTACACTGTTTTAAAGAAAAGGACTATTACTAACAGTGCTGCAAAATTTACAGGGCAATAGGTAAATAGTTTAAAATAATGAATACAGAAACAATATAATAAATAGTTAACTTACCTTTACCATAGTGGTTTGTGTAAAACCCAAAAGACTATTTCATCATATACACATGAACACAGACACACACTCGTACAGATAGCTTCATTATATTAAGATACAAATTACAAATAAGCCGTATGCTAAAAGTGCGACAGTCATTATGAAGCTAAAGAGATCAGAAGGATATTAGAAGAACAAACACTGAGATCGTACTTATTGGTTAAGAGTTGAATCTTTTAGCCACAACCTATGCCCAAGTGTAGGGTATGTAAGCTCCAGTCTGCTTGCTCAGCTTCACTTTACAAGTGATTTTTAGAATGACCAAGATCACCTTATATCAAGGAATTAAAGAAGAGAAGTGCTGGAGGGGAAGAGTTGCAAATTCAAAGGTAAATATATAAACTACGAACTATTTGTACCAATGGTATTCACCGCAGTATCTCACTGCAGACTACAGGCATAAAACATCATCTGAACCCTAATGTATAGATTTCATTGTAAAAGATATTACAGTAAGAGAGGAACTAGGTCTAGATTAACTAATCTTATATATCATGTTTCAACAATTTTTTTCAACTTGCATTTCTCTTCTGAATGTTTAACTAAACTGAGGTATTTTTATGCCTGCTCTACAGTGATAATTATTCCACTCACAAAGAGAAGTGCTTTTATTAAGAACTTTGCAGCAGACACAGTGCTACAATTCTTTCACTAAAACTGCTAAGTAAAATTGCCAATACTTGTGTTATTGACAAGGATTGAAAAGCTGTTATTTTTCACTTCTGAAAAATTTTTCATTGCAAAAAAATCAACATCTGTTCACAGTTTTAGAATAGGTATATATTAATACTTTGAACTAATGTTATAATTCCTATTTTAAAATATTATCCTAAGATCCTCTAGATATTCTAGAACAATAAGATTTATTAAACTGGACTCAAAAGCCTGACTTTGTCATTTAGGCACTTTAAACATTCTCACTAAGCTGAAATGCTTCAAGACTGTGAAACTAAATAAATCTCAAATCAGTGAGTAAATGGCCCATGTTAGGAGAAAGCTTGCAGATAAAAAGATTAGATAGAAGGATTTCAGACTCAAGAGATATTTGGCAAGACAAGCTGTTTATCAGTCTTTGCCATAAATATTTATGTAGTAACTGCTATAGAAGAAGACAAGCTGTCTATTACATTTTCAGCAAATATTTACGTAGCTGTGTTACCAGTTATCCAAAAAATAGCAATGTGAAAGACATAGTTCCTGCCACCAATGGCAATAGTTGGAATTCTATGGTGCAATTTTGATATTTTTATGACTTATAAGTAGTTCATTATTCAATAGCATAAAAAGTAAGTGTTTTTGACAGGAACTTAGGGCAGATAGATGGCCAGGAGCTCTGTCAAGAGACACTTTTACAAAATGAGTTCACAATATGTATCTTTACTGCTTCTATGAAACATGTACTTTTGACTGCTAGAAATGTATTAAAAAATACTTTCTTAAAAATTAAAATGATTGTGCACATTGCATACATACACTCATATAATAGAAATTAATACAATGTTAGCCAAAGAAAATAGACTCATACATTTATATATCATATAAATATAATGTTAATCTTACAAATAACAAAAATATACACCCAAGATCTATTACATGAGATGTACAAAATAAAGGATCCTCAGAAATTATATAAAAGATCACATGGAAATTATAAACATTATTTGAAAATGTTGTTGGAGTGAAATGCCCTGCCCACTTTTTAAAAATGAAGATTGGGTTAGATGTATGGCTCACTTTTATTGAATAAAATTAAAGCACAAAGCAATAAATAGAACAAAGAAAGTAAACCCAAAATACAGGAGTGGGGAAAGACTTAGAAACTAATTGATAACAAATTTGGAAAAGCTGACTGTGGTGACAACTCCTGTGTATTTCACATGTATGCTGTGACCAAAAAAGATGTGTTCTTCTAAAGCTTGTGAACAACTGAGGCAACAGTTAGATACTAGTTTCTTCCTCTGTCCTTAAAAGAAAGGAGTCAAGAGATTAATAATACTGTACAGAGCTTAAAGAATAAAGAAAATATTGAGAAAGCAGAAATTAATGTAGAGATGAGTTGCAGAGGATTTTAAAGTTTATTTTTGGAAATTGAAGATTAATTCCATTAAAGACTTTTAACCACAAAAAGTAAAATAAATCAGATTCATAAGTACTGGATGGTTTCTTTTATATGAAAAATCCAAACTATAAATAAAGAGCAAAATAAAGGACAGCTAAGAGGAAAAAGGGAGATAGACATTTGGCAAAAGGGAGGAGGACAAAGAGATGGCTATACACGGAAGTGAGGGAGGGGAAGAGATAAAAAGGAATTCATATGTTTTATACACATGCCGCACTCACCACGAGAAATGTGGTTATTATGTACTTCCAACACATGTGATTAAATAATAAAAGCTGAAAAAACTGAGAAAATGTGCAACAAAAAAGGACATTAATATCAAAGAATTCTGTTACTGTTTCAGAACATATTTATAGATGCCTGATTAAATGGAGCAGGACCACAAATAATGGAAAGGTATAATGTTAGATATGCTTGAAAGAGAACTGAGACTCATCAAATGTTACACACATTACTTAATCCAGCACCTACTGCCAGCTCATATGCAGCACGCCGATGCGGAAGAGAGAACAGATGTCCACAGGAGTGTGGGAATAGCAATGGAAATGTACCGGTTCTCTGGGTGCAGGAGAGTGAAAGATGGTACAGGAGTGACAAAGATGAGCAGTTGAGCCTATATTAACAGGGAATGAATCAGTTAATTTAGCTGATATTGTAATTTCTGTTTTGTATTTTACCCAGTGCGTGTGCATTGCTTCAGTTAAACAAATATCAACCTTGAAGAAAAAAAAAAAAAACACTCTTTTTTTCATAAGCATTTCTATTTTGTTAAGATATCCATAATGAAAACTATTTGAGGTAGATTCAATAAGACATTCCTACGAGACTGTAAATATCCCCTGATGTTCTAATTTTCTACTACCAGATATCTTTTTGCTTCTTCTAAAAGAAAGATGTCTACAAGGGCACAATTCAAATTTAATAGAGCAAGAAAAGGTTGTATATTTTTAGGTCAGATCACCATGCCTTGAAACAGTTTAATGTCCTTAATTAACTTTATTTAATGACCCCTGATCGGTATCCTGCTATGCCCAATGTACATACTTGTTGTGTAGGTTTTCAATCTTATATTTTTAGAAAAACACATTTTAATTAACTACTGTTCAATTCACATAAAAAATGGAAGAATTATTAATTAGAATCATTTGTAGAGGCACGGTGAAGGAACAAACATAGATTTGGAGTTAAGAAACATGAATTTATTTTAAACAAAATCTGTAATCAAGAGTTTAATCTTAGTTGAGCTACTTTTTTTCTCTAGGTTTTGTTGAGACACAATAATATAGGGGTTAAGAGTAGGGAGATTCAAATTAGGTTGTGTGTTTATATAATTCCTCCATAATAAACTAATCCCATACATTTAGAAAGCCTTCTTAATTTATTTGAGCTTCAGGTATTTTATATGTAAAACTGGACTAACTTTCATAGTACTTTATTCAGAAATGGTTTGTACATGGTAAACAAGGGTTGTTGGAATACTTATTAGTTTATTATGAAAAACAGGTCAATTTCCTCAGATAAATCAATCTTGAATGAATTTATACATAATCACCTGCTCAATGTTTGCTATTTTTACTATCGTGATAATAACAAAGGACCTTCAGAACTCTCCACATTGGTGAGCAACATTCTTTGTATCAGTGCCCTGTGGAGAAGACATCCATGAGTTCTATTACATTTACAGACTGTATGCTCTAGCTATTACTGGAAGACAAACCACCTCCAGGAAGTAGTACAAAAATGTTTCATAACACTCACGGATTCTCTGTGTCAGAGAGTTTTAAAGGCACAGTGCCTATGGCTTGCATCTGTTCCACAATGCCTAGGGCCCTGACTGAGAAGATCTAAATAATAGCGGTGACTAAAAAGAGGCTACTCTGGTTATTGTTAATGTATAGCACAGAGTTTTAATCTGAGGGTGTAAAGCAGAACCATTTTTTGTTATTAAGCTTATAGGTTCTGTGTGCCAGGAATTCAAAAAGTGTTCTACAGCTAGAAAAATTTAAAGAGTGAGAGATAAATACCTGAGGGTGGAGTACCCATTTCCAAGATGTTTTTGTCACTTCAGTGTCTGGAACCTGGGCTGGAATGACCATAGGATAGGCTCACCCCAATACACAGTTCTTCATATGGCTTTGGCTTTTCAAAGCAAGGTGGCCATGTTTTCATGACAGACTATATCAAAACAGAACACCTCGAGAGAATGAAGTAGATTTGGCTTTCACATGTCCAAAATGTTATACTTTACTTGTCAAAGCAGGGACAAGACAGATCAGATTCAAGGAAATGGCCATATACACCTCTTAATGAGAAGATGCCGAAAAATTACAAGTCAATGCTTTAAAACCACCACAGTATAAAAATATGTAGAGCCACTTTTTTTTTTCTCAATGTTAAGGCATTTATGTATTATCCCTTTATAAGTTTACAATCTACTATGGAACATCAAGTCTACAAACCATTCTAATTTACTTCTAGATTTCATGTCACTTCAAATTCTTTAACATGTCTTTTGGGAGGCAGAGATAAGACTTATTGAAGAATTTGTTGTTTTTTGTTTGTTTGTTTTGGGTTTTTGGTACCAGGAATCGAACTCACAACCTCATGCTTGCCAGGCAGGCGCTGTCCAGCTGAGCTAAATCCCCGGCCCTATTGATGAATTTCTTAAAGGCGGGGCACAGTAGAAACCTTCAGAAGTGCAAGGCCCACCACTTGTCCAGGGGACCCTGGTGTGGGGTGTATTTAACCCGGTAGCCATCAGGGATGAGGTGCTTCTTGGCCTCTATGTCTTTACTCCCCTTGACGTTTAAGACTACACTGCTACCGACCTTGAGTTAAAAGAGAAGTTTCTGTCAGAACAGCAAAATCATAGACAGATGGAGCCCAGCTGACAACTACTGTAAAATTCACGTGGGGGCTGGGGATTTAGCTCAGCTGCACAACGCCTGCCTGGCAAGCACAAGGTTGTGAGTTCGATTCCTGGTGCCAGGAAAAAAACCAAAACAACAAAACAAAACAACAACAACAACAAAAAACTAACAGTAAAATTCACATATTTAACTTCCTCCAGAATAAGGTCCTATATATTCTACTCAGTCCAAGTTTGTGCACACATTATTCTCCTCTCCAAGTAAAACTCACTTAGAATTCCTATTTTCCCTCACATTTTCAACATATGTGCATTTTCTCCATTTTCCTTTTATTTTATTACACAAGCTGATCCCACATTTGTTTAAATATCAGAGCTTTCATAACATTGGAATGTTCATTTAAAGACAAAATTTTTATGCCAACACCAGAACTGCTAAATCAGTTATGAGAAAAAGAATAGATTGTGTTCTTTCAGCTCAGGAAGTTATTAGGAAAAAATGCCCTAAAGAATGTGTAATATATCAATTTTTCAAGACTTTATCTGTATCAAGAATACTTCATTACCTGACCCTTTTTAGTACTCCATAGGTCATCACATTTTAGTGAAAGGGTCAATGATCTGGAAAAAATTTAGATGATTTTGCTTCTATATCCAGCATGGTATGAACATGAATAGTTAAATTTCTTTCAGTGCAACTTCTTATATTAAATCTGAAATATCAGATTGATGAAATTTAAGTGCTTCTGTCCTAAATATAAATAGACTAGAAAGGAAGAAAGTGTTATGTACTACATGTATATATTACACCTGTTCAGAAAATTAGTCACTTTTTAGTCCTTAAACTCTATTCTGATACATTTGCTTATATTTGCTTTATTTTTGGTAATGTTTATTTACATGTTTCCAAGACATTCTTAATCATTTAGAGTTTTTAACCAGTAGCATTTCCCATTTGTCCAGTATGTTTCTACTCTAAGTGTTCTTAGTATGAATTATTTGGCCAATTTAAGAGATACCAAATTCATTTATGTGAATTATTATCCCTCATTTAGTTGTTGGCAAAACGAATTTGGCCATGCTTCATGACTAAAATGAAAATTTGCTCCTTCCCCTGCCCTCCCTTTCCTTCGTTTACCCTTTTCTTTGTTCTTTTCTTCCTTCCTTCCTGCCTTCCTTCCTCCTTCTGTCCTTCCTACCTCCCTCCTTCTCTCTATATATCTTTTTCTTCTTGTCTTCTCTGTCCTCAATATTATTTTTATTATAGTTTGCATTTGAATTAAAAAGAAGTTATACATATATGTACAGATTTTAAGAAGTTAAAAATAGATAAATACAACTAAAATTAATAATCTATCCATCATCCCATTTTAATTAAATTCTGTAAGCTATTATAGCCTTCTATTTTTATCCTTCTGTAAGTTTGAAAAAAATGATAGAGGAATAGAAGCACAAATATATGTATGAATATATATGTATACATTCACTGAAGTTGGATAAGCCACTACCAATATCTTGACACCAATTCAAAAGTGACATAATCAGATTAGTAACATATATATGTTCAGTGGTTCAGAAATTAAGCAACATACATTATGGGGAACAGAGTTCTTCTTTGAATAAAGAAGACAGTCACCAGGAGAGAATGAATGTCTAGAGCAACCAGATGGTCCAGCTTTTGAAAAGCAAATTAAAGAAACAAAACCAATCTCATTTTATATAAAATGTTCAGATTTTTAAAACTCTAGAAAGATGACATTGATACATTTCTAAATATAACATCTTCAGGATTTTTTGAATTCTAATTTATTTAAAAAGTGATGATTGATATGCTCATTATATACTACCCAAAGGGTATGCTTTGAAATGTTTGGTGACAGATTTTCCTTTGTTATAAACAAGATTTTCTTTTAAAGCACAGATGAGACAGATTTTGAGAGATATTTATCTTGATCACTTGGTTTAGTGTGTGTCAAGCACAGATGAGACAGATTTTGAGAGATATTTA
>NW_004955404.1:37965825-37968951 GCF_000276665.1 Chinchilla lanigera
AGTTGGTAAATATCCTTGGAAAGGTACTAAGATTATACTGTTTTTTTCTCAAAACTTATATTGGTGGATTGAAAAGTAATGCAAAGGAAATAATTCCTTGTATTTTCTTTTCACTTTATTCCTAAATCTATGATTACCTCAAAATAAAATATTCTTGAACATCCCAGTCTCAAACTCATTTTCTCTTTCTCTCTTGCCATGTGTCTCTGTCTTTTTCTCTCTTGGTCTCTGTCTTTCTCCCTCTCTCTCTCTTCTCTCCCTTCTCTCCCTGTCTCCCTCTCTCTCCCTTTCTGTGCCTTCATCTTTTGGAATTAAAATTGGTTTTCACTTTTTACATGGATATATCTACTTTTTGCTATCATAACTTCTTTGCTCAAATTTTTTGACTATTGTATTCTTAAATGATATTTCCATATTTGGTTACTACCAAATATTTATTTCATATCCCTTTTAGGATAAAAGTATGTACACAGTTCTTGAACCTTGGATGTTCTGAGAAAAATTACCTGACAATGAGATTATTCCAATATAAAAGCAAGTATTTTGAAGGGTCTTCCAGTGAGAGACTGTTTCTGAGTCATCTTATTTCTTTACGATATTAAGGCACATAAGTATGTGATTAAGGGATGTACCCTTAAAAATGAAGCCACTCTTAGCCTGAAATGTAAACACTGTTACCTTACTGGATAACACCATTAGTATTTTCCTTTTATGCGATGTGCAGCTACATGTTTTCTTTAGTTCATTATCACTTTCAACCTTTTTAACAGTATCTTAATCAATTTGTGTTATGGCTTGTATCAGGATATTCCCCAAAGCCTCATGGCTCATAGGTGGGTGCTTTTGGGAGTGATTGGATCATGGGTGTGATTAGCTCATTGACTGATTTAGCATACTTCTGAGTATGGATATTGGATTTATTAAATAGAGAAGACCCAATCTAGATCTAGATAGCACCAAAAAATAGACTTGGAACCTAGATGAAATAAAAAGGGAAAGAACGAAGGCTTGCTTCTTCCTATATTTTATGCCACAAACTGTTTCTTCTCTACTATGCCTTTCTGCAGAACTGTCTTATGTTGGAGCCCAGTGACTATCGAATGAAAACTCTACAAACTGTCGAGTGATAGGAGGAACTAAACTTCTCCTCCTATATTCATTAGGTGCCAGTTATTTGGTCCTACCAAGAAAAAATTAACTAAGACAATTTGTTAAGCAGTTTAAATATAGATAAATTTTAATGCATTGAGTAAATTCATAACTTAAAGTTAATCTTCTCTGCAAAACCAGTAGGGAAATCTTACTATGTAATTTACATAACAAAAAAAGAATGCGTATTGCTCTTTATATAGGAATTGATATGAATTTTTAATATAAAACAATACATTTTTATAGCATGCAGTTTTTAATGATATGTGAAAGGTAGAGTTCCTATTTCAGTTTTGTTTGTTTTTCTTTTTTGCCTTTACAGTTTAAAAGAATAATTGCAGAATATATTTTCAAAAAGTTAGTCAAGATATCTTTGAAAGTAAAAATAAAAACTAAATCAAAACTTCTCTAAATGGCAATCTCTCAATTGCTTTCATAACTGTACTTTTTATCACATTGAGATTTTTCTCTTTTCAAAGATCTTTTGGCCACGTTGCAGCAAGCTTTATGGATCACTGGTTCTGCTGATTTTTCCTTCTCTCACCAAGGTCATTAGTGTGACCTTTCTATAGTCTCCAGTGTGTATATAGATTTTCTTCTGTTTACTTAAAGCCATGTATTTCTTGGGATCCTCAACTATGAAGTGTAGTTATTTCGAGTTCATTATTTTAAAAAGTGTTTCCTATAATACTGACTATGCTAATTATCTAATAATAATTAATATTTAGTGAACATTTATTATCCCCTAGGTATTGTGAAAACATCTTTTATAACTTTCATTTCAGTTAATTCTTCTCATAACCCTAAGAGATGTACCACCATCCTCTTTATATACATGGGGGAATTCAATATGACCTTGTCCAAAGGCATAGCTAGAAATGATCAGAAATGAAAGTGGAGCACAAATCTGTTTGATACCAAACTGTGATTTCTTTTTATAGATATTGGATGATCCCTCTTACAGTGTGTGTTTGCAGGACATTATGTGTACATTCATCTCGGGGAGTGGGTGCATGCACGGAATGTAGCTTGTTTCTTTTCAGTCCCCTTCATCTTCCTATCCTTCACCATTCCTCCACCTTTAAATCCTCTTTCCCCATTTTTATCCTTGTTGTTACTATTATTCATGACATACTACGTTTACATTCATTGATATTATTAGTTTCCTGTACATGCTATATCTTAGTCCTACTCAATTCCCATCCCTTCCCTCTCTCCCTTCATCCTGAAGCTCCTCTCCTAGTCTACTGTTTTGCAAGAGATCTCTCTTTTTGTTTCCTTCTATCCATCCTTTATTATTCTCTTTCTTTATACTTCACTTTACTCAAATGAGAGACACCATATGATATTTAAACTTATGTAACTGATTTACTTCATTGAACATTAGGTTTACCAGATACATCCATTTTCCCAGAAGTATCTTGAATTTTTTCCTCTTTATAGTCAAATAGTGTTCCATTATGTATCAATGACACATTTTCTTTATACATTTCTCTGATGATGAGTATATTGACTGCTTTCAGCATTTAGGTATTATGAATTGTCCTGCTACAAATATTGATACATATGCATTACTCTAGAATGTCTTTAATTCACTTCTTTGCCATATTATTTAATCCCTTGACCAAATCTAAGTCTTCAATGCTCTTACTTAAACATATCTAAGAGTGTGTTTACCTATATGGAGTTAACGTTTTAAGACAGTAATTGATTCAAATGTATTGGTAGACAATTTGATAAATTGTAAAATAGCAAATGAGAAGAGGAAATGAAAACAACTTCACACATAATTTATCTTCTTCATTTTTCTTTTTATTTTGAAGAAAAGAAAAATAACAAAAACAATGGTGTAAGATTTTAAAACAAGATTGTAAGAGAGTAACAGTAGTTAGTACATTATATATAATTATCTTCAAAGGAATTACTCATATGATATAGTCATGAAAAATAGATCAAACAATATAGGTATATACCTTT
>NW_004955404.1:37969276-37970621 GCF_000276665.1 Chinchilla lanigera
GTCTTGGTACTCTAGTGTATAAAAATGGCATGTCTTTTTGTGTCCATTCCTCAGTTATTGGGCATTTGGGTTGTTTCCAAGGTTTAGCTGTGACAAATTGTTGTGCTATCAACATGGGCGCACATATATCACTGTGGTATGATGTTTTTAATTCATTTTGGAAAATACTGAGAAGAGGAATAGCTGGGTTGAATGGAACCTCTATTTTGTGAGCATTTGTGAGGAAACTCCACACTGATTTCTACAGGGATGGTTCAACATATGCAAATCAATAAATGCAATACACCATATCAACAGAGCCAAAGACCAAAATCACGTAATCACCTTAATAGATACAGAAAGTCTTTTGACAAAATCCAGCATTTATTCATGATAAAACCCCTACAGCAAATCAGAATAGATTGTCTTTACCTCACTCTGATAAAAGTTGTCTATGACAGAATAACAGCCAACATCATACTAAATGAGCAAAAACTAGAAACTTTCACTCTAAAATCAGAAACAAGACAAGGATATCCACTATCACCACTCCTATTCAGCATAGTTCTGGAAACATTAGCCAGAGCAATTATAAGAAAGAATTAAAGGAAAGAAATGAGAAGAATAAGATAGAAAAGAAGATGATAAACTATCATTATTCTCAGATGACATGATACTTTACATAAAAGACCCTCAAAATTTCACCAAAAGATTTCTAGCATTAATAGCCAAATTCAGTAGCATGTTTGATACAAACTCAATACTCAAAAAATCAATAGCATTCCTGTACATAAAGAAAAAACTCATTGAGAGGGAAATTAGAGAAACCACACCCCTTACAATAACACCCCAAAAATGAAATACATAGGAATCAATCCAACAAAGGAAGTAAAAGTTCTATATATATTGAAAATTGAAGTATTCTGAAAAAGAAGACTGAAGAGGATATCAGAAAATGGAAAAATATCCCTGGCTCAAGGATAGGAAGAACCAACATAGTGAAAATGGCCATACTCTCAAATTGTTACACAGGTGTAATGCAATCCTGGTCAAAACGCCATTAACATACCTCACAGAACTAGAGAAAAGTTTTCTAAAACTCATCTGGATGCAGAAGAGATCTAGAATAGCAAAGGCAATCCAGGACAAAAAAGGGCAGGCAGGAGGCATCACAATCCCTGATTTAAAATTGTACTACAAAGCTACTGTGATAAAAGCAGCATTATACTACTGGGAATAGGAAAAAAACAAAACAAAACAAAACAAAAAACAGAATTGAGGATAAGTAGAACAGATTAGAAGATGTAGACACAATTAGAAACACATTCAGCCACCTCATCTTTAACAAAGGAGCCAAATATTTTCA
>NW_004955404.1:37970920-37979818 GCF_000276665.1 Chinchilla lanigera
TTTTTGCAATCCTGTTTTCTTTATAATTCTAATTTGCTTTTCTTTATGTAAAAGAAAGAGAGAAAAGTACAATCTAGCCACATGTTGTCTAATGGTTTGTGATAAACACTGCTATTTCAGAAAATCATAGGGAAAACTGTTATTTCCCTGTGTGTATGAATCTTCATTTTGGAAAAAAAAAATCCTAAACTGGACCAAGGAAAAAAAAACATTTCAAACTGCAAGTAAGGACAGGTTCTTTTGTCCTCATTTTGTGTTATTTATGTGGAAGATATCCCAGATATCCCAGTCTGAGTAAATTAAGAAGTACTTACCTCACTAAAGAGGGCATTAGAGGAATGCTCAGAGCCGAAACTAAAATTACATCCTGTGGATAAAGAATTAACAAGAAAGCTTGAGACTAGGGAAATATTTTTAGAGTAAATATCTTCTGCAAACTCATAGGCATGACAAAAGCATGTAATTTGGGTTTTTGTTGTTGTTGTTGTTGTTTTTCCCGGTACCGGCAATCGAACTCATGACCTCGTGCTTGCCAGGAAGGCACTGTACTGCTGAGCTAAATCCCCAGCCCTGAAGCATGTAATTTTGTTGACTCAAGTATTGAATCTGCAGATGTTGCTTGGTCTGGGTCAAATCAGAGAAGACTCTGCTCTGTGCTTTACTTTTTTTTTTTTTTTTTACTTTATCTGTTTGTTTGCAAAGAGTGATACCTTAAAATTGCACCTAATATAATATATCCAGTATGCTAATCTAAGCTAGTGTTATAAAAATTACTCGTGCTTCATCACACACTGTTTTATATTCAAATACTTTTAGCAATATAGTTTAAGCTTCAAACACTATTGATTATTCTTACCAAAGTAATTAGTCAAGTTTTATATGAGAGCCTTTTTCTATTGTAATGGTAATTTGAATGTGTCAACTTGATTGCCTTGGGAGCTTCCCAGGTGATTGGTGGAACACAATTCTGAGTGTGTCATGCAGCCATTACACTTATACTATATTTGGTCCCTTGTCCATGCCTGTCTGGAAGTGCTCCTTTACCCTGCTTATTAGCCACCATGAACTAAGCCTCTTACCTTTCTAATGACATTCCTGCATTGGACTTTCAGTAACTATGCAGTTATTCCCTGAAATTAAACCTCTCTTCTTTTAACTACTGGGCATAGGATATTGTGATCTAGCAAAGGGAAAACTTACTAATGCATCCATGCATGTGGTTTTAGATTCCTTATCAAAGTCTTAATTATATTGTTCCTCTCTATGCTCAAATAATTTTTATGATTGCTCCATTTTTTCTGTTTATTTTTTCTTTAAAGAAGTCCAACTACACATTTTTAAAACATACATGTGATTTTCCCTTTATAATTAATATTTTTAATAGATTCTATAAATTTAATCATAATGCTATCTTAATGCAACTCCAATAACACTGAATTGTCATAAAATTATTTAAAAACAGCAAAGATTTCAATATAAACTGGACTAATGGCAATAACATTTCTGCTTGTGTGCATGTGACTACTTGCAGGCATATTTTACAATAAGAAACAGAGAAATGGGGGAAATTATGTTTACTCTTTTGGGTATAGTCAAACTTATACCCAAAAGCCACATACAGGTATCAAGATCTATAGATATTCAAGCAAGGTAGAGGGGTATTGTATAATCTGAACTATTAATTGCATTGCCAGGTTATAATCAACTGTGGGACTCATTTTTTTCTTCTTTTTTTCATTTTTTTACTTTAAAGATTAAAAAAACTAACAAAAAACAATAAAGACAAAATCAGAACAACACAAAAATAACAAAAATGATACATGACCTCAAAACAAATAATAGCAATTACAATGGTTGCTACATTACATACTGTTATCTTCACTGAAGTTGCTCAGACCACCAGACATAAGAATGTACAATTGATCAAACAATCAAAGATAGTAACAAGTATTTAAAAAAAACATTGGAAATGATGCAGAGCTTCATCATACAAGATGGTAGAAGTTCAACAACGGTTCTTATACTGCACATTGTTGTTTTCAGATGAGTAGTTCTCAGCATCTATATATATTTTAGTCATCGATATGGAGACTATTTCACCTACTTTGATTTGAAGCCTATCCATATTTTGATTATCCAAAAATATTTGAAAAGACTAACTGCTTTTATTCTTAAGTAACTTGCCCTAAAGTTATTTAATGCTTCTTCAGAGCCATGTATACATTCATAAAACTTTAGAATCTCAGCAGACTACCGTTCATTCTTGTCTATGGTAAATACATCTATAATGAAGTAGGGGTGTCGCAACTTATCAACCATCAAGCAGGTACTTGTTGGCAAGAATTGAGTTACGCATTAAAAGTAAAATGATAAATAACACCTGATCATCATACTGTTGTCTCTCACTGTCAGGTCAGAGTTCCAGATAACCTAGAAGAACCTTTAGAGCTAAACTTTCCCAACAACTTGAGAAGAGATACAAAACATATTATTCTGCCTGAGAAAAGGCATAAACTATCACCATATTTTATTGTACTATTCACTGCTTTTCAACACGGCCTCAAATTGTTCTAAACAACTAGGCAAAATGAAAGCACTGTTGTCATTTATACTTCTAGATGTTAGTGTGTAAAATCCACAATTCAGGGGTCCCAAGTATATTATGACTAAAATTTTGTGGAGTATGCAGAAAAGTATGTCTTTTTAGAGATACTTCATACAGAAAGTGTGAAGATTACAAAGCTTAAACTTTTATTGTCATCATGGAGGAAGATGGGAAGGAGAAGTGGATTAAAGAGAGAAACAAGCTGTTTAATGCACATATAGCTACTCCACAAGATGAATGTAAACTTTATGTATGGCAAATATGTACAAGTAACCTTTCAAAGTCTAAATTGAAGAAACAAACACAACAACAAATGGTCTGTGTAAGACAATGTCATATAGAACCCTGGTTGTGCAGGAAGTACTACTGAGGATCAATATATAGGATCATATCAAATGAAAAAGCTTCTGCACACCAAAAGGAAGAACCATGAAAGTGAAAAGGAAATCTACAGAACAGGGAAAAACATTGTCATGTATTCCTCAGACAGAGAACTAATACATAGCTATATAAAAACTCAGAAAATCATATCACTATGTATATCTAAATGATACTAATGTACTTAATAAAAAATTATATTCCCCCAAAGCAAAGGACCTAAAGATATCATATTACATGCATACCCATGCCTGTGGCAGCACAATCCATAATAGCCACATCTTGGAAGGGGCTATATGTCCAACATCAGATGAATGGATAAAGAACATGTGGCACTTACACACAGTGGAGTGCTTCTCTGCAATAAAGTTGATGTCAACTCACCACATTTGTAAGAACCTGGATGCAACTTGCCAACATAATGCTAAGTGAAGTGAATCAGATACACAAGTGTAAATATCGCATGGTTTATTGTATCTGAGCATGCCAAATTATAAATAAAGAGTAAAACAAGAAAAAGACATAATAAGAAGTAAGAAGATCAGTCTTTCTCAACTAGTAAGAGGACCAAGGTGGGAGAAGGAGGGCAAGGGAAAGAGGAAGAAGAGAAGATGTGCTGCGCACCTGTGCCACCTCCATGCAGGGAATGAAATCACCATGTATTACAAACATATACTAAGAAAACTAAGAAGAAAGTAAAAAGAAGGAACCTGCTTAAAGTGTTTCAGCTTTTGTTACAAGATGAAAAACAATTTGAGTTCATCTGCTTCAGGTTCATATATTTAAGTTCAATCATTTCAGCGTGATGAAGCCTGTTTTATACACACACATATGCATGCATAGACACACACACAACACAGAGACACATAGAATCAATTTGCATGACATTATTCAGCTTTACAAGTGTAGTCATGTCAGCTGATTTCCTGTATACCAAGCATTCAAGGAAAGAGAGAATAAATGTGGTTTTTAAGCATACTTTGCACACAAAATATCTACAGATATGTTTGGTGTTTCTTTCATTGCTCTGCCCAAGTGTTTCTCTGAATTAAAAAAAAAGTTATTTTTTTGCTTTTGTTATAGAATTATTATACTATGCTAAATAGCAATCCTTATTTTACTAATTTCCTCTTAAAACTCCACTTATTCTTTTAAAAGAGCAGATTAGCTCTGTTATTCCCCCAATAAACAGGCACCTAAATATAAAAGCATGGAAAAGGAAATACTACTTTGCATTTTTTTTAACCTCCATCTGTTACATATCCCAGTCTATGTGCTGTGTGAACTGAGGCAAATTGTGCGTCGCTGAAATGGACGCTGTTTTCCCACACACTTTTGTGAAATTTCACCCAACTCACTGATTTTCCTCAATAAATAAACAGGGAAGGATGCATTTATATTTACTCTGTAAGTTCTCTGTGTCCTAAGAAAACTAACTAAATCATTCCTTAGTGCTACAAATTCTATATTAGTAAGTATGCAATTTTTATTTTATGATTATTTTATAAACATAAAATATTTTCATCGCAGAACAGACATTTTATTTTATTGAGATTATTATGGCATGAGGATTAAATAATTGTAATGGTCAAGAAACTGTGTTTGCTAATTTTTGCATAAAAGTTAATGAATGTACAGTTTTAATAAAAATGCAAAATCTTTCATTCACCTAGTGTAAATGTCTCCTATTTGAACACATGCATTCACACAAGAACAGGAAGACAGGGACAAGATGCCTAAATAACTTTACGTTTTATGTGCATAATCAACCTACATAGAAATAACCACATTTTTAAGCTCATTGTAGACAATGCTGGAGAGTGATAACAAAACAGGTACACTGTCCTTGAAAATTGCATAATCTATTTATAGAGCAGAATGTATGTGTAGAAAAAAGATTTTCCAATTAAAATATAAGCATGTATTCTAAGAGAAAGCTTCTCAAAAAGCTGAAGCTATATGCAAGAAAACATTCAGGAAGCATATAATGGATAGAATTTTACTTGTGCCTCATCTCCTCATTTCTTTTTTCTTTTTTATCACAAGTTCAGACATTGAATAACAAATTCATTTCACCATATTCCATTCTTTTCCTTCACTGTACTCTGGAAATAGCAGAGAAATAGAAAGAAATATTCTTAGTGTCATGTCCCAGCTCTGGTAGTTATTTTCATTTACTCTGAGAAAATCAGCAAACTTTATGTTCCTTACCTTCTTTAGAATAAAAAGGAAATAATAATGTCCACCTGCCACGTCTCACAAAACTATTACAATATCACCTTCGATACTTCAAACCAATACTACTTAAATTTAAGATCATATGATTATAAGGTTACATTTAATTAGCTAATACCTGAAACATTATTTATGCATGCCATTGAGAAGGAAGTTGGCATCTATATAAATAATCACAATCAATAGTATCATTTCATATTAAGAATTGTTTGGGTTTAGGTTTAAAATGTTGCCCAAAAGTCTCACTTATTCACATGTGAGACTTTGGGAAGATGATTGGATGATGCTGACCATGGCAGCACTTTAGTCATGAGTGGATTATGCCCTTAAAAATGTCCTAGTTGAAAGTACTGGCAGAGGAGGCAGAACCCTGACAGAGGGGATCTTGCCCTTGGAGGGTGTTCTCTGGTTTTAGCTCTTTTTTCTTCTTTCTGATGCCAGTGGCATGAAGTGAGCAGCTCTCCTCTACCAGCTCCTACTACCATGTTTCTGCCTTTGAGTCAGATAACCACAGCCTTAAATCTCTGAAGCTATGGGACAAATAAAACCCTCTGCCTTTAAATTGAGGATCAGGTATTCTGTCTAGCAATGAAATAATCTGAGTAATAGAACAGTAAAGGAAAGCAAGAGAATTAGTAGGAAAATGGATACAAAGTATTTCTAAGTCTTTTTCTCTTTCTCTCAGGTATCTATGGCATACATAAACACATGGGTCTCTATGGGTGTATGCTCATAAGTATATTATTAGTAGAAAAAGTAGAAATATCTTTTCTCTTTCCCTCATCTCTAGCTCCCTGATAGGTATATACAGGCACAAACACAGACACACACAAGTACACACTCTTCTCTTTATAATGTAACAGGTATGTATGCAAAATTGGACATGTATGATCTTATTCCTTATCCTGTTCTACATGATGTATTTTTTTGTTGTTGTTGTTTTTTTCTCCTGTACCGGGAACCGAACTCACGACCTTGCACTTGCCAGGCAGGCGCTTTTGCCGCTGAGCTAAATCCCCAGCCCCCTACATGATGTACATACTCAGGTACATGCACATACATATATATGTCAACGGAATTTCCACAATGGCAGTTTTAAAACTTTGCCACAAAGTCTTCATATTTTGAATATAAAAGGATTTGAGACAGTTTAGAGACATATATAAATCATAAAATATCTTCCAAATGAACAGAGTCATGGAGAATGTACAATTTAATTTTGTTTTGTGTCTCCAGAACATTGAAGTATCATTTTTGTGTGTACAGAGATTAAACTCGTGCTTGCCAGGCAGGGGCTTGTAAGTTTAATTTGTTTGATGCTGCAATTCAGAGAATGTCACAAGTAGGCTGTCTGCCTCCTAATCCCAGCCTTCCATCCAACTCAGCCAGGATGCCAGACATAAGGGGAGAAGGTAGCATGGATGAAGATCTTCCAGCAGCATTTCACTAAGCCTCAGGCAGATCAGCTTTCATGCAATCCCATGGGAATCTTCCCAGGCTTAGAAATAACACATCATGAAGCAGAACTCTCTCTTTCTTATCTGGAATCATGACTTGCAGAATCTGTGATTCTAATAAGTAATTTTTATTTTATATCATTAATGTTGAAGTTGCTTTTCATGCAACATTAATTTGAACTAAATGTCTTACTCAGAAATAAGATGTTGCCATCACAAACTCTTAAAATATACAATGTTGTTTTTGGAACAACATGGCAGGCAGGATGTGATAGAGTTTTGAAGATATTTCTAATGTAAGTTTGATAGGTTTTTGAAAGCTTGATACAAGAATGATAAGAAAACAATACAAATGGAGAATCATGGCACGTGTTTTCTTACATGTAGTGAACATTAACCTGCACTGAGGTTGAAAGAAGAAAATATGTCTATCAATCCATTGAACTAAGAAAGTGAGAGTGTCATTGATAGAAGAACTGACTTTATTTAGTTGTATATTATATGGTATAAATATAAAAACATTATTAAATTTTCTTGAAAAAATGCAGAGGAACTTATAAAAAATGACATTCTGGATTCAGCAACAAATCTATTGTTCATCTCTACCCTCTCCTTGGAACACTGCTCCAAACAGAGAATCCCAAGAAGAAATGCAAAGTAATATCATGGAACAGTTTACTCAAAATCCCTATAAATCCCTTTGGAAAGATCACAAGAAGATTTAAGGTTAGATTCATAAAATATTTCAGAGAGAAAAAAAGTTCTTAGGGAATTCCTCATATTCTCTCTTAAACAATTAGTTTCTGCAAATCTCTTACTTGGTTTTGTAGAGCAAGCTCAAAAGAAACTATGGTAAAGAACAATTTCAAGCATATTTGTGCTTATTATTTTATTTAATGACCTGAATTATAAGGAGGTTCACAGAAAGTTGCATTGTTTCCAAAAACTGTACCAATTTCAATTGTAGAAATGGAGTAAGTAATTGCAATGGACCCTGAACTTCTATGTACAGAAAGGCATATGAGAAAATTCCTTAGTTATTAAATAATGGCTTTTTATTTATAGAAAAGAAAGGATAACTGACAAGGAAGTACCAAGAATCCCAGGCAATCATTCCCAGATTTAGTGTTACTAAAAATTTGGTCCTGTCTGCCTGACTCAGTTTCCCATTGGTGGAATCAGAGCATTCTATGCACCTTTCTTTTTCCATTTGTAGCATCAGTTATTCCTGTGGTTTGGCAAAGTCATTGCTTCCATTGTGTGCTCATTATGATTGGAACAGATCAAAAAGTTGTTCTTTATTATGATGTTAAGCGAAATTAATCAGACACACAACTGAAATATCTCATGGTTGCTCTTATAGAGGAAATCCAAAATAGCAATAAAGAACAGAATGAGAAATAGATCATAGGAAGTAGGGGGATAGATCTTTCTCAAATAGAAAGAGGATTGAGTGATGGAGGGGGATGATAACAGGTTTTAGGATGTGTTGTATACATTTACCAACTCTGCACAAGAAATGTAAACATCATGTACTGCAAATATTAACAAAAAGTGTCTTTACGCCTGCCTGGCAAGCGCAAGGTCGTGAGTTCGGTTCCCGGTACTGGAGAAAAAACAAAACCAAAAAAAAAAAAAAAAAGTGTCTTTAGCTCATCCGTTTCAGAATGATGGCAATTGCTGATTGAATTTAATCAATTCTGAGGAGACTTCTATGCATTTTGATCCAATTTCATTAAAGATATCCTAGGACTTAAGCCTCAGCCTGATGTCCTAAAAGAACTGGGTATTTGAGACATCAGGAGAGAGGGAGTTTGTTTTAGATGTAGGAGGCATAAAAACAATTTCTTTTGAGAAATAAGAAACAGAAATTGCTTTGATAAATAAGACAGAAACAGTGATAGCTTTCATGGCTTGGTCATAAAACACTGAGCAGTTTTCATTTTATCTGCTATAAATTTGAGCTATGTTGCCTCTTGACTATGCAGAAGCCATAGTGCTAGACAACGTTGCCTCTCTGAACACGAGACCCAGTTGCCCAAGCCTTCCATAAACCTCCACTGAGGTTCCATGTGCACCAAGGAAGAAGCTTCATTGGCGGTACACCCTCTTGTATTAACTTTAGTTCCCTCAATTCAAAACAGTCATTTCCAGACATATTAGAGGATAGCGGGCTGGGGATTTAGCTCAGTGGCATAAGCGTCTGCCTGGCAAGCACAAGGT
>NW_004955404.1:37979918-37986950 GCF_000276665.1 Chinchilla lanigera
AAAAAAAAAAAAAAAGAAAAAGAAAAAAAAAAGGAATAGGGTACAATAATTGATCTCATCACTGTTTTCCTCTACTCATCTCTCCCTGTTTATAGAGCAACCCCATTTTTATGTGAAAATTTGAGCAAATTATTGCTATCATCACAATATTGTCCAGCATTTATTTTTATTAATTATTGTCATAAACAGTTGAAAATGACCAAGTTGCTATTTCTCAAGAACCTCTGGTGAAGCTATTACTTATTTTAATATAGAATATCTATACTAACATCGTCCCTATTCCAAAGTAAGAAAAATATTTAGAGAACAGGTTTACAGGTCTACTAATAAAAGTGTACTCTTCCTCCATCCCCAAACCTTGAGCTCCAGAATCATGGACTCTCATTGTTGACAGAAAAAGACCATTGTTCACAAATTTTAAATGTAATACATATTCTACATTCTGTTAGAGTCTGCACCTCAATGACCTGTCACAGTGCTGATGTTATCTCTTGATTTTAGAACTATACCACCAGTCTGTGTTACAATCCAATTGTTCTCACTAATAAGTATTTAAAAAGTATGTTTTGTTGTATTAGCTCCTCTGACGGTGATGTATGAGATACAATCAATGGTGTATGAGAGTTCTTAGAAATCATCAATAAATGGTAAAGTTAAAAAAATGGAAATGTTATGTGAATAAGGAAAAATTTAATTCACAAACTAACAATTCATTCCATGAATACCAAGTGCCTAAGCACTTTAACATGTTATGAGCTAAGTATTAGACATCAACTTAGAAAACTGTGTGAGAGCTGCTCAAACAAAAGCAAGGGTATCTATAGTGACAAGACTTCATATTTATGGTCAAAATTTTTGTCACAATTCTTCTGTTAAGGAGTCCATTAATCTTAGAATGTTCACTTTCTTTGGCTAACCTTAAAGAATCTATTCTAGGAGGTAAATTACTCTTAAATGTACATAGTGTCTTTGTAGTCTTAATTTCAGGGTGTTGATGTCTATTTATATTTCATAAACAAATTTTATATTAGCCAACATCATTTGATATGGCTAGTTACTTAACATCTGATAATTACTTAACATCTGGCTGAATAATTAGATGCTGCCCTGAATTTGCTTATTTATAGCTTCACTTCTTTTGTTCCAGTTTATATGAACAGAAGATATACATTATATATATATATTATATATAATATATATTATATATAATATATATATATATTATATATATATATGAAATATCTATTTCTGGAAATATGATGTACTAAAATGTTTAAACAGAATCTCCCACTAGAAGCAATAAAATAATGCAAGCAAACAATTTTCAAAACTCTTTTTAAAAATATAAGTGCTTTGCCATGGGGAAATAGATCACTGAAGCAAAATTAAGGAATTATTGGATCAGAGAGAGTTAAGTGAAAGAAAGAAAACAATATTTCCCAACAGCAACTATCACAGTTTTGTTTTTTAAAGTTTATTATCATTTAAAAGATCTAGAAGAGTAAGCATATTAAAAAATCATTGAAAGACTGGCAAGGGTAAGGATAAGGATTATGAGATCTTCTTTACAATAAGTTTGGACCGCCCAGAGAATTTATGCTCTTAGGATAATTGGACCAATAGTGAATACTTTCCCATCAAGCTTAGATCCTTTGTTGGTCTATAGGGCAGAAAGGAGGAAATTTAATCAGGAAAGTGGAAAATATCTTTGGCACTCACATGAATTTACAGCCCAAACTTACGTTCAGCAGGATCCAGTAAACTCCCAACTACACATTACAATTTGAAAATGTACTTGCATCATCCTAAAAGAGCCAGATCAAAATATTCTCTTAAAATATCTTTATCCCAATCTCCATAGATATGCCACACATCACACTGAAATACAATATTCAAAGCACAATAAATGATAACCAGTCATAGGAGGAAAAACATAATTAAGAAGCTGAAGAAAGATCACAGAGAAAAACGTATCGTAATTAAGACATTTGAATTATTGGACATAAACCAAAAAAATACACATTGACTGAGTTTAAAATAAAATTAAATTTAAATTAGAAATATGTTCAGGGTACAGTGAAGTATAAGATGTTACATTTAGACAATAAAGCAAGAATAGAAAGAAAAATAATCAAAATTGAACATATGGCAGATTTACAAGCCTATCTGAAAAATGACACACATCTGAATGGTTTCAGACTCATCACATCTGTAAAATTTCATTTGCTGTACAATAGCATTTGATAGATTCTGTCTCTACTAAACTGTTGAGAGTTATATAAGGGTGAACTTGCTCAGAGTCATATTAAAATTCTATGCAAATTCTTCATTACACACTTAAGAATTCATGTCAGGGTCTTACGTTAAGAATAGCTCTCTCTATTCCACAGTCCAGCAGCTAGGGTTACAGGGATTGTCATCATTACCATACAGTTTTCTACATTTCCCTGGCCATCACTGTTGAAATCAAATGAAAGGTGAAGTATAAGAACAATGCTCTGGAAAGAATTATGTCTCAGACAGCAAAGCAGAACACACATTTCCTACATGGATTCCACTGTTAGAAGTAAAAAAAAATGGCCAATCTTAGGACTTAAGGCAGTTAAAACTATCATCTAGTTCTGAGCCCACAATGAGAGAGGAAATGTTTTTAGTTGATTACCTTTTGCCTCCCATCAGAAGAGAAACCTTATTTTGAAAATTTATATTTCTCAAAGATGGATACAATATGTCCATTTATACATGATCTGTTGCAATGTGCCATCTTTTATGCAGAAATGGCATTTTATTTCTCCAAACCCTTGAACACTGGTAGGCTCTTCAGCAGCTTTGACAAATACAATAGAGAAAAGGTAGTGTCTTACCAGTTCTGGGGAACTTTGATCTTTAAACAACCCTCAAGTTGTACAGATTTTGGAATGCTGGGTTTTGAGATGCTCCCCTTTGGGGCATATGTTTGAAGCCCATGTCACATTGAAAAGTTATGAGCAGGTTCTCTGAAAATCTCTACCTACACTCTTTGCTGACAAGAAGCTTGAATAATCAGGTCAGAGATTCTTGTTGGTGGCTCTAGCTTTAGCTTCTAACTGAAAGTAATGGGGGAGAGATCAAATAATAAATTCACTAAGACCAGAGAATCGATAGAAACACAAAAGATAATAACAAATGATTGGTTAATAGTCTATACCATATTTTTGGATTGTTTGATGTGTCAAAATATATAGTGTCACCAGGAATTGGCTCCTGGAACTGAAAAACCATTAATAAAAAGATACTCACCACGTAAAACATTCATATTAAAATTAGGCAGTGAGTTGAGGTCTGAAATCATTGAGACTGGAAGAAATTTTAAGAAAAAATATTAGAGGCTGGATAAAAAAATAATCTGTATCACATAAAGTTGTAACATTTTAACAAAATGCTAATCCATAATAACAAGCAAACTAGAAAATACAATTAATGAATTGGTGTCTGCTGTTAAGAAGTTGGTCAGATAATAACTACCCATAGGCTCTTCTGTGATGTAGCATTTTGTTCTAGCAAGATATGGATCCTATTTCTCAATCCTCTTGCATCTGAGGAGGCTTAGACCAAGCAAGTATGAAAGAAGGGACGCCCAATAGCCCTGGGAATAGCCCTTCATTTGCCTGATGCCTCTGCTTTCTGCTTCTATAGATTCTGATTCCCCACATCATTCCTCTCAGCTCTAAGCTGCCATGTTCTGCAGCCCATATTCACATGTGAATGAATTGTAATAAACACCATCATCTGTTGGTAAATATTAATCGCCAACCTTTTTGTCAGGCCATGTGACATATACACCAGTTGAATATCACAGTACTCTGGTTTCAGATATGAACTATCTTAACTGCATGAGAAATGGAAGTAAGTAATCAGTTGTGTTATGTCAACCCACACACCCTTAAAGATTGTAATAAATTTTTGTTGAAGCCACTAAAACCTGATGTGACTTCTTATACAGAATTTGGGGCTACAGTCTCTACCAAAAATGCAAAGGACACAGGATTGAGACATGAAGACACAGATTACTGAAATAATCCACGATTTTGCATTTCATAGAATTTGGTCTGCTTGTTTGTGAGTTTGTGTTAGAGTAGTGATTCCTCAATATTTAAAATAATGTGTTATTAAAAGCCAATTATATTCAACATTTAAAACATATTTTGTGATTTCAAACTGATATAAGAATGTTATATCAAATATATTTTCAATGAATTAAAAATATTGAACTCAAAATTTATTTACAAAGTGGTTGTGTTAGCTATTATACAATAGTGCTTATTAATATTTCCCTCTCTAAAACCTACTGACTTATAACAGTAAGCTGATATTTTCTTCTGTTCTCCATAGCCTGTCAGTTGAGCTAGGGGGGTTATGTTTCAAGACACAGATCTGTAGGTTAACTAAAATTTTCATGAACTCAGCTGGCCTCAGCTTCGCTCAGCTGTGCTTGGCTCCAGTTTTCAGGGCTAGTGGCTGTCTGGAGTATGTTTTACACATTGCAACAATACAAGCACAAAGGATAAATATGAATGTGCACATATATTTCATCCTGATGCTTTAATTTCATTGGCTAAAGCAAGTTACACAGTTTAGCAGGAATTCACTATCTTGGAAAAGTGGCAGTGTGCTCTACTCACAGTGACAGACTTGCAAATGTGTGTTCTATACAAAAAAAAAAAAAAAAGAAGAATTGGGAATAAAATTCAATTCACCACAGTGATATGATTAAATGCAGTTCAACCAACCAAGAAGACCTATACTGAGCCCATAGTTAGGAGTCAAAATATTACATACTTTTCAGATTCTATCAATGTAGTGTTATCAGAATGGTAGATGATTGACACTTCAAAAAAATGTCACAGATTCAGAGACCTGACAGCTATCTGATGTAAGACTGAAGGGGGCTATATCTATCCAAGACAATTGGAAATATATTTTGCTGGAATGTATGATGGCTTTGTATTTTGTCAATTAGCTAAGTTAAACTGTTTTCTTGAATCCGTTCCCCTGATCCTTTAAAGATAGTTTAATAACATGGAATACTCAAGATTTGGAGGCAGAAGTTAATGTTTAGTAGTTGAATTTGCTAGAAAGTATAAGGTCTGTTCAGATTTTACCAATTTCCATCCTGAAAAATCCTCCCACTGTGGTCAATTTCCACCTGCAGTAGTGGTATTAACTGCCTTAATATCCTAAAAACTTAACGGTTGGCTCTCATGAGCTAATATGAGCCTTCCTTATATTTCCACTGTACATACATGAAGTCTACTTTTTCTATCTACACTGCATGTTGTTATTGACAGTTCTGTGTTGGTGTATGTTCTAATATTCCTTGAGGATTTTGTTCTGGGCAGTTTCATATCCACGTTTCTCTCCTGACTGAACATTTGAATGAATAAAATTTGAACAAGATAATAAATAACCTAATTTAATAAGAATGACTAAACCCCTAACAGTATTTTAGAGAAATTTTCACCAGCTTCCACAATTGATGGTTTAATCCCTATGGTAAATCCTTTATTCTATATATAATTGGTTCAATTTCTTCAATCAGTTCTTACTATTATAATAAGTATATATTTTTGTCATGTGCTAAACTGATCTCCAGAAACCAGGAGCTAGAGGAAATATTAATTAGTAAGAAGTCTGTGCCTATAAAATCAGATATATTTGGGGTCACTGTCTGATTCAGCTCTTCAAAATCTCCACTCTGGTGTTTCAAGCAGCTGATGCAGGAACAGACATGATAAACACTGAGCTATCCTCTACAATAATTCCCCAGTTTATGAACTTTGAAGTTGCAAACTTTCACAGATACAAATGGACCTTGCATTAGGAGCATTCCACAGATGCAAATAAACCACAGAGGTAGCTTATGGGTCTGCCAGGCATTGTCGCAGCTGTGCGTACTGTAGAGTGTGACAGTGTGCAGTAGTACAGTGTTCAATCAGAGACCAAGAGTTCCAAAATCAAGAAGAAAAGCAATACCTTATATGCCAGTTGTTCTGTAGTGTGCCACCACTTTAAGGCAACTATAAGTTAAAAGTAAAAGTAGTTCATTTGCAGTATTCTTGTGAATGTGGCTTTTTATTACTTATATAGTGTATTTGTGTCAAAAGTGTGTAAGACACACTATGAATGAATCTGACCTACAAATGTTCTCCTAGAATGGAACTCCATCGAAATCGGGGATTTAAGAGGATTTCCTGCCACAGCTAAAGCAGCTCTAATTAGAAACTAGAATACTTTTAGAAACCGAATATATCTTTTTCTACAATATATTAAAAATAAAGGAAATGGTATTCGCCTGTCACTTGAAATCTTCTGCAACGTTGACTTTTTGAATTCCACAAGGTGACAAAATGTGGTGCTTGTCTTTATGTACATGGCTTGTTTCCCTCAGTTCCTTCTGTTCTTTCCATGCTGCTGCAGGAAGGAGTAGGGGACAGAAAAACAAGGTTAGAGTGGAGTAATTACTTCTACTGGTCTTTTTAGAACAATAGAGTAACTATTGATTGAAAAGAATTTATGACTTTTCAAAGTAATTAAAGGGGTATGAAATTCCTAACACATGAAAATGACTAATGCTTGAAGATACAGAAATGCTTATTATCCTGAACCAATTTACCTGTGATTTACATATATTGAATAAGCATAATGTACCCCTTAAAATGGTACAACTCTTATATCTTAACTTTTAATAAGCGAAGAAAATAGTCATGAAGAGGATTTTGTACCAGACTAAGAGTATTACAGGCGGCTAATCTCCAGCTAATCCAGAGCTAATCTATAGGCATTAATCTGCCATCAGAGAGAGACTGGGATCTCAACAAAATCAATATAAAATAAAGACAACAGAATTGTGGCTGTAGGCACAGCTGGGCGTCTGAAGAAGGTCAGCACTCAAAATAGAGATCCAATGGCCGGCCTGCAGGCCTTTTATAATGCCCTGCATCTAGATGTCCCCACAGCACCTCACAAGGTCATAGGTGGGACTTTTCAGAGGTG
>NW_004955404.1:37989101-38006705 GCF_000276665.1 Chinchilla lanigera
TAAAACATCAAGGGTATAATAGGAAAATTCTAGTTTGTCCCATAAATACATTGCCCTAGTCAAAAAATCTTGACTTCTCTGATAATATGAACAAATAAGGCCAAATAACTCCCTTTGGCAACAGAAAGTGTTTGCCGCTACCTCTTTTTGAATGCTTGTTGAGATCTCTTGCTGTTCCTTTCAAAGTTCAACCACTTTCACCTCTTAGGCATTGAACTATAGTTTAGCTCAAAGCCATACATTTTTCTCTACAGAGAGTTTAATTTCATATCTTCTTAAAATAATCTAAAGATAGAACTTTAAGTACTTTTCTCTACCAAATTTATCTTCTAATTTCTGTTTTCCTGAATGTATTTGCTTTAATTCTCTGGAAGTTTTTTCCCCCTATGTCTCACTTCTTTATGTTGTCATCGTTAATTTTGTTGAAACCCTTTTTTTGCATTTGCCAGGCAGGCACTGGGCTGCTGAGCTATAACTTTCGACACATTTTAAATAAACAGAGTGATCACATTTATCACAGGGAATTTGCACCAGTACATGCTTTATCTTCATTGTTTTTTACTCCATCCCCTCCCCTTCCTTCAACCCCTCTTTCCCTTCTGATTTACAAAACTTTCTTTCCAGTTTTACTTTTATTCTATTTTATTCCTTCCCCTTCCTCCTTCCCCCACCCCCTCACTTGTGCCACTTCCCATTTGGAAAATTTCTTCCCATTTCCCAATATCTATCATACATATTGGTCCTTATTTACACCTCTAGTTTCTCACACTAGAGAAACATTGAGGTATTTAAAAACGTGTGTCTGATTTACTTCACTTAAGAATACACTTTCAGGGGGCATTCATTTACCTACAAAACCTCAAGTTTATCCTTCTTTATAAGACTAATACTCCATTGTACAAAAATATCATGTCTTCTACACAAATTAAAACACCACTGAGATTTCCCTTCACTTCAGAAAAACAGCTATTACCAAGAAATCAACCAATAACTCATGCTGTGGGGAAAAAAGAACCTTTTAACACTATTGGTGGGAGTATAGACTGGTGCAACCACTGTTGCTACACCTTTCCTAGTAGTTTCTCAAAATACTTAAAAGAATCATTCAAGAGCAAGATATGCACACCCATGTTTATATCAAAACAGTTGGTAATAGTTAACTCTTGGAAATAACCCAAATGTCCATCAGATGAATGCATAAAGAAGAGGTGGTATTTTTGCTACTCTTTAATCTTCTTTTACTCTTTTTTTTGGCCAATTTTATATTCTTTGTTCTTTGTATTTTGTGTAAACTCATATAATATCTATAATGATTATAATAATCGCTGTTTTGTCCCTCAACCTCTTTCATATAAAATTATTGGGATGATTTATTTGTAAAATTTTTTAAATGGCTTTAAAATGGAAACTTCAATTATTAAGATTTAATTTCTTTCTATTCCTGAGTAAGATATATTGCATTTATACTTTTTAAAAGAACAAATGGGTGAATATATAACATGTAATATATGTTAAGTTAGCTATTTTAACTTTGGGATATTATTTATTATATTGCATCTGTAAATCCTGTTTAGACTGATCTCAAGGAATGGGAAAGTTTTGTGTATGTGTCAAACAATTATTAAATAATATTTTATTTCATGTGGTAATTGAGGATCAGCAGAGGTATACAAGTAGGACAGTTAGAAGATATGAGTTTTCATAACACAATATACAAGAATTTCATATGTTAATTAGTTTAACTTAATTATTTCATTTTCTTTATTCTAAAGAAAGTACTAAAAAGAGAACAATAGCAAAATATGAACATTGCAGACATAAACCAAACAAAGCAAGAACATTAAAAATGATACGGGGTTTTAAAACAAAATGATAGGAATTAACAATGGTTATAATATTACATATTATTATCTTCAACAAAGTTGTATAGATTGTCAGATGTATAAATATCACAAAACATTGTATTAAAACCTAGAATTAGCCAGATATTGTAGTGTATACCTATAATCCCAGCACTCTGGGAGACTGAGACAGGATTGTAATTTTGCACTCAGCCTAGGCAATTTAGACACTTAGTGAGATCATAGGTCAAAACAAAACCTAAGAAAGGGCTGATTGCATAGCTCAGTATGAAGGTCCTGGGCTCCCTTCCCTGGAGTGCAAACTTAAAAAAATAAACCATACAAATTTTACCTGCCAATTAAAAATGCAAATAAAATGGAATAAAATATTTAATATTTTAGGGAAGAGTTGTGTATCATCTCTTCTCATGAAAGAATTTCTATTAAGTTACAGTAATACCTATTTGAATTAGACCTTAAAATGGTCACTCATGATTTTGTTACTTCAAGATTAGATTACTGAATTCCTCATTGGATTTTTGACCTCATAGACTCCAGTTAGGATGCAAAGTTGCTGTTAAAATATTCTTGCAAAAGACATCTATGTAAATATATTCACATTTCCCCCTGGCATGGTGGCACACACCTGTAATCCCCACACCCCAGAGGCTGAGACAAGAGGATCTTTGGGAGTTTGTGGCCAGCCTGGGCTACATAAGTAACTTCAAGGCCAACCTAAACTGCATAGTGGGACCCTGTTTCAAAAAAACAAAATAAAAATTACATTTCCTTTTATGGTTTTTAGTTAGAGAAAATTTTAGTTAGAGCAATGTGTTGATTATAAAAGGACCCCCTTTCCTTAAAAATCTTTTAACACTTTAACATTGATGATTAGCAAGGTTTTTTTTTTTTTCAATTAGGTGCCTATATCTTGTACTCTGAGTAATGAATTTAAAGATAACGTTATTACCTTCCTATTATCTTGTTTTGAAATTTTGTTTTGATTTTTCCTCTTTAAAATAAAAAAGTGTACTGTGAAGCAGATTTTCCAGTAATCACAACGTTACACTTTCATCTCATAATGAAGTTTACTAAGTTACTACACACATTAATTTATAAATTTCCTTCTATCAATATGTGCTTTAAATATAAATACATGTATATAGGTGCACAAAGGTATATTTTAAGTTTTTGCATATGTGTAATAATGATTTAAAAATCTTGTCTCAACTTTTATATTGATTTCTAACTTGTCAGGAAGTATATTACTTTGATATTATTGCAGAATAGAGTAAATATTTGATATTATATGTTAGGTTCAATGATTAAATTATTTTTCTTTTGGGAATTGATTTGTTTCTATGATTCAGATGCTACAGATAACCATAATACAAGAGTATTATTCTCAAAAATACATATATGTGTGCATGTGCATATAAAATTGTGTGTGTTTATGTTTATGTATGGATATATTTGAGCTATGATTACATAGATATATAAATAGGATCAGAGTTTTACTATAATTTCACATTTAGAAAATAACTTTACACAATTGCAGCTTGAAACAGTTTCTTCTCCCTGCCATTAGATACCATATATACAGGATATCACAAGTAAGGAAAGAGATGAAGATTAGGAGGAATTATATGCAAGAATTGGCTAAAACCTAGAAGATGGAAAAATTTTATTGGTGATAAATGACAAAAGCAAATTCAGAATATGGGAGCAACAGTAACATAAAGGGAGAGAGAAAGACTTATGTGAGATACACGAATGCATGTTTAGGGATTAGAAGTACTAAGAAGGAAGAGAAAAGTAAATTCTGAAGAAAAGGTTCAAAGCTCTTGGACATCTAACCAAAGACATTAAGGGAAAGGTTGTGAAGATGGCTTTGATGTGATTAATATGAAGGCCTGAAAGATGAAATTAGTGATATCATGCAGGATACTGTTGTGTCATTACTAATTAGTAACCGTTAAACATGTTACTCAGAGCTAGCACTATACAATGGGACAGGAACAAAAATAAGAATGCAGTCTATACAGTTGGAGTTGCATATTTTTGAGGGACACTAACGCAGGTATATTAAGGGCTGTACATAAGTTTTCAGTCCACAATTATTATTAGAAATTATTGTTACTCCTTTTTGTACATTTGCATTATTATTTTTATTAGTAGATCTTTGCAGTACATAATGTTTATATTCCCTGTGTGGAGGTGGTACGCACACAGCAGACATCTTCATTCCTTCTCCATCCCCTCTCTGATTCTGCCCCTCCCTTCCTTGCATCTCTGGAGCCCCTTCCCACTTGAGAAGATTATTGCTCTACCAAAAGAGAGAGAGAAAGAAGGAAAGGGAGAGAAAGAAAAGAAAGAAAGAAAGAAAGAAAGAAAGAAAGAAAGAAAGAAAGAAAGAAAGAAAGAAAGAAAGAAAGTAATACATCCTGTGCCTCTTTATTGGCTGTAGAAAATGGACATCAGTGAACTTAAAAATAATACGTCACCATTCAATTACTTTAATAAGTATAAGCGGCTACAGTCATATTCAACTAAATTCAAATAACACAGTTTAACAATGTGTATGTATAACATCATGTATTTTCTAAATTGAATATATATATATATATATATATATATATATATATATATACTTATTGCAGGGAATTTTGTTAATCCCTCCTAAAGCTATCCTAGCTGTTTACATACAATAGGTATTTCTATTTTTAAGTCTTCCTGTGATCAAAGATTCCAGAGCACTGAAGAATACTTGAAAATGTAGTCTGGCTAAAAACTCTCTGCACTGGACAGGAAAAAGAATTTTTCTAAATTCAAGGTACTTAAAAACATTGATATCTCCTTTTCAATTTTTATTCTTTTAGAAAATAAATTTTAATTGCCTACAATTTCTGACCAGTACAAACATCATATATTCTCCCTCAGAGAATATGATTTTTATTTTAAAAATTGCATTCATTTATTCCTATAAGGAATATTGAAACTAAATTAACTTCTGATAAAGTTCAGCACATGAATGGATTTCTTTGCCTACCTTTTGAGTTGCAACTGGTAATTTGTGTCTGAGTTGGGGGTAAAGGTGCTACATAATTTATAGACTGAAGCTTGAGGATGTGTTGCAATATAAATCTTGTTCAGCAGGACTAATGAGATATTGACTACTTCCCCATGCTACACAGTGTCTTTATTTTGTACTCTACATAGGTAACAATGTTAACCATTGAGGAGTTCTCTCCTTCAAAAGGTAAGACTAGGTGAATTCTTTCATAAAGAACATCATGTATTGAGTAGCCATATCAGTGTAATATTTACATGAGAAAAATCATTTTTGCTGCATAATAATTTGAGAATGCATTCCTTTTGAATAAAAACAATTGTTTCTAGTAAGTCCCTAGTGTGTTAAATTAGACAAAAATGTCAACTGAAATTAATGAATTACTAACAAAAAAGTCATTTTCAATAACTGAATAATTTGTTAGCTCATCTTATTTTATAACATTTTTATTTTTAGTGAAGAAAAAATTCCTTGTAATATAAAATTGTTCATATGTATTTCATTTTTATTATAATTTAAATACTGTCTTCTAGTAGAATTATTTCCTATTCATATAAAGTAGCAATATTTTAGATATCATTGTATTTAAATTTGAAATGTGTATTTAGTTCTTATGTTTTGTAACATATTTTCTTTAATACAATTTCCTTTTTTTAAATAGACACTTCATGGAAGTTAAAACAAAATTTGGGGAGCTGGGATACAGCATAGTGATAGTGTACTCGGCTAACATATGCAAGGCCCTGAGTTTAATTCCCAGCACACACACACACATACACACTCACACACACACACACTCCAAACGCACATCCCCACACCCCAAACACACATCCCCAATACAAACATATATCTATACATCCATACATCTATGTATCTATACCCATCTATAGAACTATGTCTTTTGGTCTACACTTGAATGAGATATGATCCTGATTCCAGATTCTATGACTTAACTTATGCATGAGGATTCTGGTTTCTAGGAAAGACCTAGATGCTGAGTCTGTTTCTGATATCTTTGAATGTTCTTTTGCTTAAAGCATTCAACATGTCAAAGCACTTTACTTTGATATCTGGGACCAAGCAATGTGTATATACATTTCAATAACAAAATTTAAAATTATGAGAGACAGACATACCATATGCTCTTTTATATATAATATTATCAAAGTTAACAATAATTTTAAAATTATTTAGAATAAACTCAATTTGTGATTACTATTCTTGAAATTTCTCCACTTATATGCAATTTATTTATAAAACATTCATCTTTATAAATTGAGATATTATAAAAGCCCTGCACTTAAAATTCACTTCACTATTTGAATGTTTATTTGGGCAAGTTTAAAAAAGACCCAGTACTTTGTAGCTGTGTGAGGATTGTTTATGCCCATCAGTTTTGCATAAATATAAGAATTTTAATAATAAAGAAATAAAATTTCATAAGAAGTATTTAATATACCTGGAAGAATACTCAAATTCAAGGACTTCATTCTTATTAATGTGCACATAAAGTGTTAATAAACCTCATCTATCCATGCAAACAGGACCTGTAGGACCTGCACTTGGAAGCATTATGTTCGCAACATTTGGAATGGAAGAATATAATGGCAGTTATACAGTATTGTCTTTAAAATTCCATAATTCTACCAGCATTTTAACTTCAGACAAGCTAACAAATTTTCTAATTTAGAGGTTGTTTTAACCTAGTAGTCTATTACAAATTTAGTTGTCAGGTACTGGAAAAATATAAAGGCAATCAAAATATACAACAGTCTCTTTGGAATATTTTATATAAATATGCTGAATTTAAGTTAAAGTGACTACATGTTCAATAACAATAACTGTAACTGAAGACATATTTGCTATAACAGTTCACATTAAGTATCCTTAAGGAAACATAGTATGTGAAAAAAATGTGAGAACATTGTTATGGTTTGTGTCTGGATGACCCCTCAAATCCTAATGCAGTCATAGGGCAGACATATAGAGTTTGTGATTTATTCATGGTCCAATGCTGAGATTAAGGATGCAAGTGCTACACCTGCCCTGGGGTAGGTTGGTTGCATTACAGTGTAAGGAAAGGAAAGAGGCAACTTGCTTCTGCCACTCTTCTCCCATTTTGCTCTTGCTGCTTTTTGTTTTCTGCCTCTATGAACCATTGCTCTCTGCCATGTGCCACTCTGCCTTGGAACCAGCCAAGTATGGAATGAAACCTCTATAAACTGTGAGCTAAATAAACATTTCCTTCCTTAATTTGGGGCTTCAGGTATTTTGTCCCAGCAATGAGGGAAAAGTAACCAAGATAAACATGTCTCACTAGAAGATAGAAACATTATCCTTCAGTCTTTCCACTCAGCAGGGTTTGTATTTGGTGAATTTCATTATGAAGTCATCCTAGCCACTCTTGAATATCTGGAGAGTGGAAATATACACTTATTGTAATCAGTAGTTCTGGGAGGTTAAAAAAATGATACTAAGCACAGCATTTAAATTTTTATTTTGTTTTATGAAAACATTGTGTATAAGAGTGGGAAGGGGATTATTAGAAAAGCATACCTTTCTTTTTCTGCCTAGAAAGGTTGGCGCCCATCAATGCCCCCATCTTTGCCACTGCTCCACATTAACTTCTTCAGTCATCTTCCTTAAACATCAGTTCCACAAACCTGTTCTCCATCATTTTCTCTCTCTTGATTTGTCTTGACCAAGATGATATTCATATTTCCCAAATTAGGTTAAATGCTGAACAGATTTCTTGGTTCTAGATTCTGATCTTCCTTTACTCATACAGTTTTCTTTAAAAGGACTTGCAAATTATCTTGAAGTCTCTTACCAGTTTACAATCCAAGAATGTCTTTCTCAAAGACCTTGGAGCTACCTCTTTCAAACATAATCTTCAAGAAAGAGAAAGCTTTTATCTCAGAGTCTCTGTTGGGAGGGTAGAAATCTAACTTCCATGAACACCAATTGGCAAATACAGCTCAGATAATCAACAAAAAATAACTGCAAACTCAAGAAAGCCTATATTCCACACATCCCATAAATGTGCTTCCTTGCAAATGTCTTCCTCTAGTTCTCTGCTAGTTCACCCAAATCTGAAAGGCCTTCCTGTCCTTCCTTTCAGTGAATTTGAGTTCAGATTAAGTACAGTTTCTCTCTCTCTTTGCAAAAAATAACCTTCCTTACTTGTTTAATGTTGTCTAGTGCAATTTTTGCTTCAGCACATTTCTTATACCACATATTTACCTGCTTATTTTCTGACCAATTCATTTTATATTTCTACCACAGGAGTATTATCTTGTATTTGCTAAATGATATTATTCTTAATTCATAGAACATCATGGTATCTGGCATAACGTAGATATTACAAATTAATACTTACTGAATGAATAAATATTTTGATATTTTTTCCAAGTTTCATACATAATTGATGCAAAATAAGTGTTAAATAAACATTGTTAATAAATATTTATTAATATCGTGATTAAAAACCAAAGAAACTGTGAATGAAAAGCACTGAGGTGTCAACTGTGCTCTATATATGGTGTAAGTGAAATCTATTTAATGCAGTTGAACTGTAGAAAAGATGCTTCCTAGGTTTATGCTTCCTAGGTTAGTGGTTAACAAAAGGGGTTGAGGATTTTGCTCAATGGCACAGTGCTTGCCTGGTAAGAGTAAGGTCATGAGTTCGATTCCTGATAATCGAAGAGAAACGAAAACAGAAACAGAAGAAAAACAAAACAAAAGTAGTTAACAGAACATACAACATCCTGAACTCTGTGTGTGTGTGTATGTGTGTGTGTGTGTGTGTGTGTGTGTTTTGTATTATTTATGGTTTGGCATCAAAAGAGTGTAAGTAATGAAAAAGACACCCCTCATTCAGTCTTGCACATACAAATATGTCTGACTTTTCTGGGACACTAAACCAACCCAAACCTTAACATTCTAGCTCTTGTTAAGCAGTTAGCCCAGTTTAATGCCCACTAAACTGATATTGTACTATGAGCAAGATATTTCTACAGTTTCTAGAGCCAAGCTAAGCCTCAGGCAGCTTCTGGAGCCCTGATGAACATGACCCACTCCCTCCACAATCTAGCAGGAGCCACACTGTGCCCCAGACAACTTTGAGAACCTCAATAACTGCAGCCTGCCACTCCCATCACTACAGGAGCCAAGCTGAGTCCCAGTATTTTCCAGAGCTTCAACAACCCTAAGCCTGCAAGACCACACCATCAAGAGAGACACGCTCAGGCCCAGAGAGCTTTGGATACCTTGGTGACTATGCCCTGCCACCTCACACCATTGTGGGAGCAATATGGAGCCTAGGGAGCTTCAGGAATCTTGCCCCACCACTCAAACAGCATCATGGGAGTAAAGTTGAGCCCAAGGGAAAAATTTGTCTTCAAAAATCACAAAATAAAGGAACAAAATGCAATCTCAAAGCTCCACTTCCACCCAGGACAAGTTCAGCACATATCAACATAGAAGAGCTTGAAAGTCACACATCTGAAATTTCTGAAATCATAGGATATGAAGTAAAGAAAAAACTAGAAGACATCAGATCAGAAATAATATCTCACATAAGAAAGAAATGACAGCAATAATGAAACAATTGCTCAATACGTCTAAAGACAACATAGATAAAAAAATAGAAGAATATAGAAAAATGATTGAAATCTCAAATGAACAATATAGGAAAGAACTAGAATGCATAGAATAGATTCAAACAGATATCCAGGATATTAAAAATTTCCTTGAAAGACTGAAAAATTCCTTGAATGGAGCTGAAGATAGACTTTCAGTACCTGAAGAAAACATTGCAGCTAATGATCCAGCAAAAAAAGCTCAATTAAAAATAATGAGGAACCAGGAAATAACAATACAACACATTCAAGATGACAAAAAGAAAAACAATGGAAGAAAAATAGGTATCAGCAGAAAAGCAGGAGTTAACACCAATGACAGAAAAAGTTTATTTGCAGAAGTAATAGCAGAAAATCTCCCAAGCATGGAAAAAGAATCTGACATACAGACAATTGAGGCATATAGAACTCCAATTATCCATAACCAAAATACATCTACACCCAGACATATAATTATAAAGATCCTAGAAACTGAGCAAAAGAACGGAATGTTAAAAGCTACTAGAGAAAAGAAACAGATTACGTGTAAAGAATGCCCATCAGAATCATGGCAGATTCCTCACCACAAACCATCAAGTTGAGAAGAACTTGGAGTGAAGTAATTCAGATCATGAAAAAATATAACATCCAACCCAGACTGATGCACCCTGAAAAGCTATCCTTCAAAATTAATGGACAAATAAAATATTTCTACAGCAAAGAACAATTGCAGAAATTCATGATCATGAAACCAACCTTACAAAGACTAATTAAAGATATTCTAGAAAGAGATAAAAATGACCACAATTTCAAAAACAAAAGAAAAAGAACCACCAATGAGAGACAGGAATTAAACAGAGGGAAAAAAGTTGAGAACCAATAGCAGAAAAATAAAATGACAAATATAAGCCAACACATATCAGTTATAACCATTAATGTAACTGGCCTCAATTTACCAACTGAAGGAAGCAGACTGGCAGAGTAGATCAAGAAACAAAATCCAAAAATATGCTACATACAAGAAGCACATTTAACTCAAAAGGAAATTTATAGACTCAAAGTCAAAAGATAGAAAATAGTATTTCATATGACAGGAACTCTTAAAAAGGAAGGGGTAGGTATTTTCTTTGCAGACAATATGAATGTCAAACCAAGAATGATCAAAAGAGATAAAGAATGTCATTATATATTTATTAGGGGAAAACTGCAAAAAGAAGAGATAACAATCATAAATATATTTGCACCAAATATGGGAGAACCCAGCTATATAAGAAAAATGTTAATAGACATGAAAAATCAAGTAAACAATAAAACAATTGTAATGGGGAACTTTAACATCCCATTGTCACAAAAAGTTAAATCAACTAGGGAAAAAACTCAGCAAAAAAGCAATAGAACTAAACCAAACTTGTGAACAAAGGGACTTAGTAAACCTTTACAAAGTGTTCCACATAACATCATCAGAATACACGTTCTTCTCAACTGCACACAGAATGTTTGCTAAACTCGACCATATACTTGTCCATAGACAATGCTTAATAAATTCAAAGGAATTAAAACTATTCCACACAGACTATCTAACCATAGTACAATGAAATTGGAAATTAATGACAAAATAAATCACAAAACCTCCATAAATAAATGTAAATAAAATAAACTCTCCTTATCAACCAATGGATCACAGATGAAATTAAAGAAGAAATTAAATAATATTTGCAATCAAATGAAAATGTAGATACAACTTACCAGAACCTGTGGGACACAATGAAAGCAGTCCTCAGAGGGAATTTTATAGGGGTGAATTCTCACATTGGGAAAATGAAGGAGAACAAATAAACAACCTAATGCTGCACCTCAAGCTTCTAGAAAAAGAAGAGCAACTCAAGCCCAAAACTTAAAGAAGGCAGGAAATGTCTATCACAAGGCATTAAATCAGAGTCAAATGGATCAAAGATCTAAATATTGAAAGAGAAACACTAAATCTACTGGAAGAGAAAGGTAGAAATCTTAAAGGCATAGGGGTATGCAGAGAGTTTGTGAATAAAAATCAAACTGCATGGAAAATACTACAAAGAATTAACAACTGGGATCTCATCTTATTAAAAACATTTTGAACATGAAAAGAAATCACCAACAGAGAAAGAAGAAAACCCACCAATTAGGAGATATTTTAGCCAAGTGTCCCTCAGAAAAAAGGACTTCAATCGAGAATATATAAAAAATGTTTAAAAATCAGCACCCCAAAATTAAAGACCCAGTCCAAAAGTGGGCATCTGAGATGAATACACACTTGCCAGATTAAAAGATACAAATGGCAAATAAATATATGAAAAAATATTCAACATCACTGGTAATTTGAGAAATGCATACTAAAACAAAACTGAGAAGCCATCTCACCCCAGAAAGAATTGGCATCATCAAGAAATCAACCAATCACAAATTCTGGAGGGGCTATGGGGAAAAAGGAGCACATCTCCAATGCCAGTGGGAGTGTAGATTGGTGAAACCACTGTGGATATCACCATGGAGATTCCTCACAAAACTAGGATTACAGGTCCCAGTTAACCCAGCTATTCTCCTTCTGGGTATTTTTCGAGAAAAACTGAAAACATCATATCACAGTGTTATATGTGGACTCATATTTATAGCAGCACAACTTGGCATAGCTAAATATTGGAAACAACCCAAATGCCCATCAATGGGGGATCGGATAAAAAAACATGTGGTATTTTTATACAGTGGAGTATTACTCTGCTATAAAAACAAAATAAACTTGACGTTTTACAGGTAAATGGATGCAAGTAGAGATCATACTCATAAGTGAAATAAATCAGACCTGCAAGTATAAACATCATATTGTCTCTCTAGTGTAAGAACCCAAAATAGTAAATAAGCCCAAAAAGTACAGTAGATATTGTGGAAGGGAAAGAAATTGCTCAAAGGGGAGGAACATCTGGGATGAAAGGAGAAAAGAAAGAAAGAAGAAAAGGAAAAAAAATTACATATATATATATGTATATATATATGAATAGCTAGGATAATTGTACTGCTGATATCTTATGGTTTATTGAAAGAAACAGTTAACACTTAATTTTTTTCTGGAACATTTCTACCTGCTTATATCTGGTAATCTGAACAACTAATTTGAAGACTACAATATGCCATATAACAACCATTCTTGAATTTCTACCATCTTGCTTAGTGAAGCTCTGTATCATTTCTAATGTTTTTTATTACTTTTAATTCTTTTTAATCATTTGATCAATCTTGCACTCATATCTGGTAATCTGAGCAACTTGGTTGAAGATAACAATATCTAATATAACAACCACTGTTAATTCCTATCATTTTGTTTTGAAATCATATATCATTTTTATTGATCTTTTGTCATTGTTATTTTGTTATTTTTTAAAATTCTCTTTACTTATTTATTTATTTATTTTGTTTGTTTTGGTACCAGGAATCAAACTCAGGACCTTGTACTTGCCAGGCAGGCGCTGTGCTGCTGAGCCATCTACCCGGCCTTTCATTCTCTTTAAAATAAAAAAAGAAAAGGAAAAGATAAATCTACAGTTTCCTCCGGTGAACAGTCAATAAATGCCTTTGCAACTCCTAATTTAATTGGGAGTTGTTTCCTCCTTGTCCTATATTACACTCTCAAATTTCAGCCTTGGGGAAGTTCACTGAACTTTCTGTTCAGAAACATGATTTTCCCTAGCTTAGCAAATCAGCAGTTTACACTTGATCTTAGCCGAAAGATCGAAAAGCGATCAAATCAGCAGTTTAAATTCCCATCCATCCCCTACCCACTGGCCTAGATAGAATAGCGTTGGTCTTTGTTCCCTCTTCCACCAAAAGATGTTTAAATATTTCACCCTTACAGTCTCTAACACCCGATGAACACGAGTAGAATCAGATAGTCATGGTGTGCATACCACAAGATGGAGGTAAGAAATGAACCATAATTTCATATAAAAAATTTATTCTTTCAAGATACTAAAAGTATAGTCATGTTGCAATTTCTATGTTTATAATCCTGAAAAAGTGTTTGATATTTGTATAAGTTTTAACCTTTATTCATCATCACTATTTCAGAAAATAGCTTAGAATAGCTTTAAAAATATGTAGAGAGAGAGACAGACAGACAGAAAGACAGAGAGACAGAGAGAGATGTGCCAGTATGCACATTTTTAATGAAGAAAATGCTTCCTGGGTAAGGTAAATCTTGCATTCAAACACATAGGAACTGTAAATGCATTATTTATAATTTTTGAAAATTTTCTAAAGATATTAAAAGTAGGGAATTATTACATCTAAATATTTACTTAAGCCAAATACATTTTAAAAGTAAAATTTTAATAAAGGCAGGAGCTTCAAAAAAAATAAAATTTTATATGTAAGTTACATAGGTTGAAATATATGATTTTTATGAACTGTTGGGAATTGTATTGATAATTAAGAAATAATGGCAGAGTAAGCTGTGTTTAAGGTAAACACCAGAAGAAAGCCCAAAATATACTGAGGAAAATATCTAATTCGTTTATTCTGAAAATGAGAGTGATAATTCAGAACTAAGAATAAGATTTTCACAAGTAATTTTTGCATGAAAGAGCAGAAAGGAATAAAATATGATTTATCAAGTAATATGGGCCTGAGCAATGAACAAATAAATATCCTAAGTTAAATTTAACCAAATCACAGTATCCTCTCATTTAAGACATTTTTCATTATTGGTTTATTTACCCAAAATTGCAGTTGTTGCTTTTGTTGTTCTTATCTTTGGTGTTTTCATAATCACACCAATCCTCTGCACACAATAAACGCCACAATAAATCACCACCGCCAATTTCTTTATATCTTGATTTTATATTCTGAATAGTTCTCTAATCTTCCCATTTGACCCTTGTACCTCTTCTTCTCTCAGACTCTATCATCTCTTTTGCTGTGTTCAGTAGAAGCCTAAGTGTTTGCCTCCCAGTTAGTGCCTAAACTTGTTTCATTAGATTTGTTTTTCCAAACTAAATAGAAAAATCTACTCATACAAATAAGCTTAAATCATATTTCTAAGTTAATTTAAACTCCTGCTACAAATTCTTCTTCAGATTTTTCTCAGTCAGTGCAGAAATGAGTAATTAGAAGCTGACTGGTGGCATAAGAATTTTTTAGTTTTGTACTACTGGTAGGGGAGAAAAATAATGAGTTTCACTTATCAATTGCTAAATTCATAGTTTAAGTCCTTGTTAAAAAACCAATAAAAAATAAAGAAAAAAATATAAAGAATTTATTTGCTTCACATGATAAAGGAACCTTCAGAAATGAAGACCCAGATACTAAGAAAACTGTATTTTTATGGACAGTCATGCAGTAGTATAGGATAAGAGGATATGATACAATGGTAATAAGCTAGGAGGTACCTAATGAGGCAATCTTAGTCACTTTAGGAGTAAGAAAGGAAGGTCAGAGGAACTTTCTCCTTCTGCTATTTTCTCCACTTCCTTCAGGTTAAGATATTCAGTAAGTCAAGGTGCAATATTTTGGGGTATGCTATTCTGAGCAAGAACCAGTCTAATTTCAAGTGCATCACTTACAAAGGAGAAATCGGGATATGGCAAGTAGGACACAGCAATATGTAACCATCAATTGAAGAATGAGTGCTTTAACAAAAAGAGTTTGTACAACTATCAGCCTATGAATGATGCAGCTTTGGGTCCTTGCTGGGACTTGACTCAGGAATACTAGGAATAATCTGATGGAAATAAAGATGCTATGTTTACTTTGACTATAAGTGTAAACAGATAAGTCTAGATCAGTTTACTGGCAAAATATTATTTTTTAATCCTGAGCTTTAAAATGCTTGAGAAGTGCTGCTTAATGACTAAGTCTTAAACTCTACAAAGTATGTAACAATAAAAAGACCAATAAAAAGACCAATACTTGTCTGCTCAAGAGCTCACAGGCAGTAACAGTAGTTCAGGTGGGATAAGATACGTAACCTAAGAGCTCCTTCTACATAAATATAAAAGGCCTGGTTTTACAGAGAGCAAGAGCAAGACTTTATTCACTTAAATTATAAAAATACTAATATATAAATATTTTAAAAAGAACAACATACCATAGAGCATGGCACTCATTAGGTGCTCAACAACTGATTCATTGAAGGGCAATATCAAGTTTTTTTTGCTAGAGAAATTAACTTGAATTCTCTGGACTTCAATTGCTTTCCCTGTAATTGAAACACACAATGAGATGATTCATGTGAACCTGCCTGATAAATTGTAAAGCAAATCACAACTGATAGGAATGAAAGATAAGGCTGCTTCTGTGTTGTCATTCTAAAATATATCTAGAATTAATATTTTCATTATTAAAGAGCTGTGGCAATTTCTTAGTTACATTCTTCTATTCAATAAAATGGATCATCCAAGTTATAAGAATATATATTATTCATGGAATTCAACAAAGCTCTTCAATTTACAGAAGAAAAATTCAAGTCATAAATATATTTTTTTCCTTCAGTTATGCTCTCTGTATAAAATCTCCTCTTTAAAGATGAAGAGACAGTGTGGATTACAGGGCTATGTCCAAAGATCCTGGATTCCCATGCAAAATATTTCATATTCTGATCACTTCTTGTCTTTACATTCCCATCCCTGTTCTCTGCTACATGTTGGACCAACATTTGGCAAATATGTGGTGAATCATCTTGCTTCCATAAACTGCAATATTTCTTCTCATCAGTGACCATTTGTGTAAGTTATACATCTAAAATTTCCTCTAAGTTTTTCTGAGACTTGCGTGCTTGTTCTCTTTCAGGTGAAGAAAAATTACTTTGTGCCAATCACATAGGACTTTCTAGGTAACCATGTACTGCAAAATATCTGTGGCAGGAATGTAAATATAGAAAAAGCCACTGTGATTAGCAAAAGTCTCACATAGGATAATATGAAAATTTTGTATGCAACACTAACCAATGGAATAGAATTTTTAAAAATATGCAAATAAATCTTTTCATTACTTAGAAAAAAAATTTGCTTAGTAACAAGAAAAGACAAGCAAAAATCCATCATCCAGTTCAATATTTTTCATATGGTATTTGATAAGATGTTGTAGGCTTTCACATTAAAAATTTGGGGGTATCATATATGACCAGTAAGGGCTGTGCCAAGCAAAGAAATATTTCTAAACTTTTTATTCTTGTGTACTTTGTAGAGTTTAAGACTTAGTCATTAAGCAACACTTCTCAAGCATTTTAAAGCTCAGGACCAAAAAACTATATTTTGCCAGTAAACTGATCTAGACTTACCTGTTTACACTTATAGTCAAAAGAAGGAGGATGTTTTTGATATTTTTCCCTCAGAAATGTTTTACCAAATAATCCCATTTCTTCACAAATATTCCACTGCTTATGAGTCTAGTTAGAAAGATTATAGAGTCTTTGGCTAATATTTTTGTTTTTGTTTAGATTTCATTAGTCAAAAGAGTGTATCCAGTAAATATACACTAATTATGCATAGTTCATGTTAAAATTGTGACTAGAAGGTAACGTTGAAAATTATTAGATGGTCAATAACACCTTAGGCATTTGAGAAAACAGGGCTGTGCTAACAGCACCAACAAAACTCTGGCAGAAAAGGGTCAAACAACAATTTTCAACATTTTTCTAAAGGTCAAAATGTTACAACACCAGAAAATTACAAGAGAACGAGCCAGCCTTGTCATCCCACTTTCCTAAAATAAATAAATAAATTGCTGCTTGTAACCTGCCTCAAGAATGAAGTAACTTGGAGTTAACCATTATCTAAAATCTATTTGCAAGTTAAGAGCTCTCTGAGCCTCCAGCTATGGAATCCTGACAATATAATAGATGGTGTGCATTGCCTTTGGTAAAATGAAGGTTACTTACCTAAAAGCCTGTTTTTCTAATGATGCATCATTATATAGCAAGCACTCACCACCCCCCAGTAGTTTTATTGCTGATTGGTTTGTGATTATTATAGTTTTCATGGGAATATTAATTGATTCTTGGCATTTTCCCGCTCTGCAGATGTCTGTGGAAAAAAAAAAAAAAAAAAAA
>NW_004955404.1:38006805-38020712 GCF_000276665.1 Chinchilla lanigera
TTGTAGTATTCTTTCAGACATTAACAGTATAAAACATTGTCACAAGGCCTGTACTGTTATTCCATGTACCTACCAATGCACCCTTCTAAAACAATCTCAAAACACTCCGAGGCATTCTTCGCTTTCCTTTCATGTAGCATAATTGCAGCTCCACATCTTCACAAAAATATCCTGGCAGTCTTTGTACTATTAATATCAGGGGTAAATACAATAAATGTCACTTTAACAACTTTATGTGGAAGCATAATTCTTTCTTCTTTAAAGAGAAAAAATAAAAATAATGCGGAATTTCAAATGAAGATAATAGGAGATTAACCATGATTAATATAATGTATATTGTTATCTTCAAATACACATGATTAATATATGTGTATTGTTTAATATTGCCTATTGGCAAAATAGTTGCTCAGATTACAAGATACAGGTGTGAAAATTTGAAAATTCATTTTTAAAAGTATTGTAGAAGATTAATTAACTATTAAAGTTATATTTTTGGTACAAAAGTAATTAATTGGTGGAACTACTGAATGGTATTTTTCTGATACATTGAATTCATCACGAGAAAAGGTAAGAAACTAAAACTCAGATTTGAAAGCATATAAGAAGTCACCTTCTAAGATATGCTAAGCCTACCTACAAAAGCCCATATTGGGGCTGGGGATTTAGCTCAGCGGCAAAGCGCCTGCCTGGCAAGCGCAAGGTCGTGAGTTCGGTTCCTGATACCGGAGAAAAACCAAACAAAAAACAAACAAACAAAAGCCCATATAGTCCTAATTATTGATAAATAAATTTAAAACAGTATCATTTCTACAAATCTAATTTTTAATGTACACTTATTTTAAATAACAATATCATGTATGACAAAATTTTTAGTCATATATAACCTATACTTTCAAAATCTGTATGTACTATGGAATGGCCTGATAAAGCTTGTTAACATGCATCACATTTCATGTTTATCATGTTTGTAGTACTTCAACATGATGAACACAGCGCACCTTATGCCACGTAAAACAAACCAGGCACAGGAAGACAAGCACTGCTTGATCTCACTTATCTATGGAATGTAAAACAGATAGGAGAGAGTAGGATGATGTTGAGGAGATGGAGGCCGATATGTATAAAAAATGTAGAACATCAATTAAATCGGGAGAATACATTTCAGACATCTATTGTTCAAATGCCAACTGTTGTTTAGTGTGTCCTGTATTTTTCAAATTGCTAAGAAGTTTGATTTGAAGTATTCTATCTACCTATTTACTTTTAAAATGAAAATATAAATTCAAAGAATGGTAAAATGAATATTAGTTTATGTGGTTTAATGCATCAGTCTGCTTCCCTTAATAAGTGATAAGTTAGGAGACAGAATGCTATGTGTGGAATTTGAGATAAGTAACTTGGATCACAGGTGAATGGAGATAATATTGTGTGAGGTGCTTAATTGAGAGGATTTGAAAATGAACGGAACTGGGGACTCATGGGTGAACTGGCCCTACAGGGAGACTGTTAAAAGAGAGAAGTTATAATGAGAAGCTCGGGAGGAATAGAGGCTGAATCCTCTTCCCTCAGTTTTTCATAGGCGTGGGGAAATTCCAACCCTCTCCTAGACCCTAACAATTATCATTCAGTGACAGGACACCTTTGTCATCAGTTTCTTGAATATAACTAATAAAAAATCTGTCATGCTTTTGTGTCCTATTGGCAATAAAGATGACATTTCTCTTTTCTTTTCTCAAAGGTTACCTTGTTCTTCATATTCTTAGTCATTGAAAGGTAATAAAATTCTAGTCCAAAAGGACACTAAGTTTAAAGCTGTACTGAAAACTAATTAAGAGCTGCAATTGACTCATTCACCATATAATATTTTGCTAAATGAAGTAAAATGAATGTACCCTATTTTAATAACAAACAACTTTTGAAATAATTAACATAATTTAAAGGAAACTTTAAAGAGATTTTGGTTAAACAGATCCCAAATTAATATTAATTGCACTTACTTTATTGTAAATTGGTGATCTTTATGAGTTTTACATTGGAAAATAGGGAAATACCATATAAAATTTACAAATTCCCTCCCTATCACTGTAGTTACATTAAATAAAACATCTTACAGTTTGTAGTATTTTATGGTGGCCCAAGGCTGAGAAATTCTTGAAATAACCTTATCATTAATGAGTCTTTAATATTTTTCAGGCAATTATTTTTAGCAGGAGAAAGTAATGAACTAAACAGGTTTGTTTTGTTGTTCTCATGGACATTACAATTTACATAAAAGAGAGAGTAAAATAACAGAAATTGCTTAATAATTAGCAAATGTGGCAATGTAGTAAGTGCTATGCAAGATGATTATGGGATGTTATTATAGCTTTTATCATAGGGCTTTCTTACACTATGGGTTATGTTATACAAGTGAAATTGCTTCTTTTGAGCTCTGAAATAAGAAGAAAAAACAATATTTAGGTTTTTACACTACATTGTTTCATTTTCCTTATTAAATCGTTGACATTTTGACTCTAGGAAATGTGTAACAGTCTTATCCTTTCATTTTGTCTTCTAATTTTCTATGAATTGAAATTATTACTAATATATCAACTCACTGAAATTATTTTGAACAATTTCAGTGTGCCAGATATTGTAAAAGCTGGCATTCAGACAAAAGAATAAGAACATCTGTCTTAGCATCTTCTCTATCACAGGTAGCTTGTTTGATTTAATCAAAGAGGAATGGGAACTATGTACAAATGTCTTCATGCTATGCTACAGACTTCCTGAGAGCTTTTAGTTTGTATTACTGTATGTTAACAAATGATTGTACGGGTTGGAACATATTCATAGCACATTTAATTAATTTTTAATCCATTACCCTTCCATTCCTCCCACCTCTCCATCTCTTTATTCCATTCCCACTTGAGTAAACTTTATCTCTCTACTTCCTCTTATCAATCTTTTAGTTTCCTCTTTATTTGTGTCTTGGGTTTCTCATGCAAGGGAAACCATGTGTACTGAAGCTGATGTGTTTTATGTTTTTCACTTCACATTATAGACTCAAGGCAAAATTATTTTGCTATAAATAATTAACATTTATTCTTTATGGCAGAGTAATACTCCATTGTGTATAAATACCACATTTTCTTTATTAGTTCATCTGCTCATGGACATATAAGCCATTATGAATTGTGTTCCTGTAAAGATGGCTGTGCATGTATCTCGTGACATGATGCCTTTAAGTCTTTTGGGAAGATATCTAGAAGAGGACTGGCTGAGTCAAATGGAATTCATGGTTTAGTTTGTTGTGGTATCCCCATACTTATTTTCAAAGCGGTTGCATCAACTTATATTCCCTATAACAATGTAATGGGCTTCCTTTCTCCCTGCAGCTTCTCCAGAATTTAATGTTGTTTGATACCTTGATTGTAGCCATTCTTTTTAGAGTGAGATTGAATTTGTGTGGTTTTAATTTTCACTCTGTCATGGCCAGTGATGTAACATGTATTTATTGCCTTCATTTACTTATTGCCTACTTGTATTTCTTCTATTTGTTTCAGTAGCCCTTCTTTTGATTCAGTCTCCTATTGGGGAGGGTTCTATTAATTTTTTACATCTTTATACATTCTAAGTAGGAGTCTTCTCTCTGAGGAATATATATCACAAAAAAATCCCATTCTGTAGTTTGTCTCTTTGCCCTGTTGGTTGCTTTCTTTGCTGAGTGGAAGGTTTCTAATTTGATTTGATACCGTTTGTAGATTCTTGGTACTATATCTTCCACCCCTGGGCTACAACTATGTCTTCAGGAGCTCAATCTACTTAATCTTTCAGCAGATTGTGTTTTAACATTTAGATCTTTGATCCATTTTAGTTTAGCTTAGTATATGTTGAGAAGTACAAGTCTAGATTCACTCTTCTGCATGTTAGATGACCACTTTCCCAGTGTTATTTGTTAAAGAGATTTTCCTTTTCTGCAATTTATGTTTTTGGCCCCTTTTCCCAAAGATCAAGTAACTGTGGCAAGGGTTATTTCTGTATCATTTATTCTCTTCCACTGATGTATGTGTCAGTTTGTGCCAGTACCATGCTGATTTGTCACTGTTGTTCTGTAATAAAACCAAATCAGTGATTGTTATGCCTCCTTCTTTGCTTATTACCCAGGAATACTGTTGCTATTCTGGGTCTTTTCTGGTGACACATGAATTTTAGGATTGCTTTCTCTAGCTTTTATTTGTACAGGGAATTGAACTCTGGTGCTTGCACTTGCCAGGCAGGTGCTGTGCCAGTGAGCTATATCCCTGGCCCTGTTTCCTTTAGTTTTGTAAGGTATTTTTAGGATTGTTTTCTCTAGTTCTGTGTGTTATTTGGTTGGAACTGAATTAAATCTTTACATCAGTTTGGAAATATGGCCATATTGTGACTATATTGGTGCTACTCTCCAAGAACTGGGAATATCATTCCATTTTATGATGTCCTTTTCATCTCCTTTTCCAGAGCATTATAGTTTTTGTGGTAGAAGTCTTTCACTTTCTTTTTTTCTTATTATTTTAAAGAGTAAAAGAAGGATAACAATAATGCGGGGGCTTACCAAATTACAGACAAAGTGGTAGGAAATTATCAATGGTTATTGTTTTACATATTGTTATCTACAAGATAGTTTCTCAGGAAAACAAATAGACAAATAATAGTGAGTTTCAGATAAAAGAGGTAGGAGATTATCAATAGTTGTTGTACTCTACTTAGGTATCTTCAAAAGAAAATAAATAGAACTATACATGAATGACCTATTGAATAATCATTAACTATTCTCAATGGTTGTTGTAGGAAACACATACTGATAAACATGCATCCATTTATGAAATAGGATAGGAACAATACAAACATTACAGAGTTATGGATGGATTACTAGGAAAATATCAATGACTGCTATAATACATGTTGGTATCTTAGAAGTGTTTTCTCAGGAAGACAGAGATACGCAAGAAGGATCTAACAAGTAGTTATAGACTAAGGGTTGTCAAAAATCAAGTGAGCATTCTGGGGCCAAAGCCATTTTTTGTAGCACTTTCTCTCCAACCTCCCATCGCATTGGGACCCCACAACCAGTTAGTGTCCTCTCCCCAACTGTCAGCACGGGCAGCAGGAATCCTGCTGCAGACTTCTCTGGAGCTCCACCACAGCCTGTACTGTCAGGGGAAGAATGGCTTCCAGGGAGTCTCCACATGTATTGTGCAAGGTCCTCCTGGTTTACAGCTTCCAAGTGGCTCTCATGACCCCAGTCCACAGGACCTCTGACCCCTCGGGCTTAGTCTGCATTCTCATGTTCTCTGAGTCCTTGTTCAGCAGCTGCTCCTCTATTGACTCTAGATCTTTCTGGTTCTCAATGGCAGGAGCAAGAGTGGCCTGTTGTATAGCATGTATTCCCAGGGGTTTTTCCATGTTTGAATGATTCACACACATCCATAGATGGGCATCTGCAGCTGGTGTATGGTGGGCCAATTGTGTCATTGTTTCTCTGTGTCATGATAGTTCTCAATTGAGCAGCAGCGGCCGGCCTGAAGACCGGGGTGCAACAGCGCTCTCTGCCGCATGGCTCCCCGTGCACCAGGGGCCCCTCCCTCTGGGAGCCTACAAGGCAGGAAGTGAGCCAGCCAGAAGACAGGCGCTCCCCACCCATAGCTCCCAGTGCACCGGGGGCCCCCCTTCCAGGGGCCTACAAGGCAGGAAGCAAGCTGCTGGTCGGAAGACCAGCGCTCCCCCTCACTTTCTTGATTACATTAATTCTTAAGAATTTAATTTCTCATGATGCAATTCTGTAGGATATTATTTTCCTAATGTCTTTATCAGTGATTTCATTATTGGTATACTGAAACACTATTAAGTTTTTCTCTGTTGACGCTACATTGCTGCATTTGGTTATTAATTTTAGGCATCTGTTGGTGGGAGTTTTGGATCTTCTACATAGAGTAAGAAATCATCTGGAAATTATTGTACTTTGACTTTCTCCTTACCTACACAATATTCCTTTTATTTCTTTCTCTTGCCTGATTGCTCTGCCAAGCTTTTAAGTAGTATGTTGAACAAGAATGGTGATGGTTGATATCCTTATATCTGATTTTAGAGGGGAGAATTTTCAGCTTTTGTTGATTTAATGTAACTTTGGAGGAAGGTTTGCCATAAATGGATTTTATTAGAGTAAGATGAGGTCTTTCTATACCTATTTTCTTCAGGGCTTTTATCATAAAACAAGGCTGAATTTTGTTAAAGGCTTTTTCTATATTTATTGAGATGATCATGTGATGTTTGTTGCTGTTTCAATTTTTGTGAAGTATTACATTTATTGGTTTCTTATAGTGAACCATTTTTGCATGCCTGAAATGAAGTCTTGGTCATGATTTATGATCTTTTTGAGGTTTTGCTCTATGCTGTTGTGCATTTCTTATTAAGGTTTTTTATGTTTTTGTTCATTTAAGAGATTGCCCTCTACTTCTCTTTTTGGTTAGATCTCTTTCCGGTTTTAAAATTAGGACAAATGCTAGATTCCAAGAATGATTTGGGGAGTACTCCTTCTCATTCAATTTCATTGAAGATTTGGAGCAGTATTGGCCTTAATTCTTTTTGGAAGCCGTTGTAGAATTCATCAGGGAATTGTTTCTCAGACTTTTGGCTAAGATCAAGAGTAGAATTCATCAGGGAAGCCATTAGGACATGGTTCTTCTTAACTCACAGTTTTCTTTTTTTCATTAATGCTTCAATTTCAATTTTTTTTTCTTATTTACTTTTCAGAAGTTTTCTGGCTTTGGTTCAGGTTTAATAATTCTTATGCATCTAGGAATCTCTCCATTTCTTCTAATCTCTCGAGTTTCTTGGGACACAGGTTTGCAAAATCATTCCTAATGATTTTCTGGACTTTGGTTGTATCTGTTTTAATTTTTTTTTCTTTTATGCTTGCATTAATTTGGGTCATTTCTTTCTGTTTATTTTTATTTTTGGTAAGATCAGATAAGAGTTTGTGTGGTAGATTAAGTAATGATCAGTTTTAATGGGAACACCCAGCTGAACTGAGTTAGCACTGTTCTAGGTGTGGACCCGAGGATTGTTGCTGAAATACAATAAAAGGAGAACAGGAGGGAACGATTGCATGTATGACTTCCCAAGAGAAGCTTTGTTAAGGCTGGTTTTCCTAATAAGTTCTCCACTGTTCCTATCCTCAGAGGAGTTTGGGTCCTCACTGTCAGTAGGGAGAGCTGCTGTTCTCTTTGGACCACCTCTGGTCTTCACCACGAACATTGCTTCCCAGCTCCAGTACATATCTATCAGCCTTCTTGTACAGATCTTTATATTCTTTCCTGTACTAACTTTTTGGATTGGTACAGTCCTTTTCCTAGGACCTTGATGTGTATCCTTAGGTTATTCATGTGGGCTTGCTCTGTTTTTCTGATGTGAGCATTCATAGATATAAACTTCACTCTTGGAACTGCTTTAATGTTGTGACAAGAGATCTGGTATGTAATACTGGTATTATCATTTCATTCTAGGATCTGTCTTGTTTCTTCTTTGATTTCCTCTGTGATACACTGACTATTCAAAAGTGTATTGTTTAATTTCCATCCATTGCATAATTCCTGTGCTTTCTTTTTCTATTTAGTTCTAATTTCATTGTGCTCTGATCTGATAACATGCAAGGTATAATTCTGATTCTTTTGATTGACTTAAGCAGGCTTTGTTGGGTAGGATGTGGTCTATTTTGGAGAAAGTTTCATGTGCTGCTCAAAAGAATGTGTATTTTGTGGTGATTGGGGGTATGCTTTGTAGATGTACATTAATTTTTTCCAAGGTATTTTTTTAACTCTGTATTTTTTGGTTGACTTTTATCTGGTTGACTTGTCTGTTTGTGACAGTGGCATATTGATATACTGATATCAGTATGATATTGATATATACTTAATATAACAGCAGAACATTGAAACTTTATAATTATGTTTATGTTTATCTGATCTTTCTTGTCTACTAGTACTTGTTTTATGAAGTTGTGTGTGCTATTATTCAGTGCATATATGTTGACTGTTATCTTTTCCTGATGATTTGTTCCTTTAACTAATATATATAGTGACCTTCCTCTCCTCTGATTAGATTTAAATTGAATAGGATAGTTACTACTGCTTGTATTCAGGTTCCCACTGCATACTAAAGAGACCTTTAGTTAGATGATGCCGGTTGGGTTTGGTAACTATAGGCCTTTTCCTCTGTTCCAGGATTAACAACCTACATTTATTTGGGTGGACAGCCTGCAGTGCATTTAGCCCACTACCCAGGTTTTTGAGAATGGATGTAGTATTTTTAATGACACAAGGCAGTCTAGACATTGGCATACAGAGAGAACCATAAGAAATAGATCAATAATTATGTTATAAGCACTAAGACAAATGAAAGATTGATGTTCTGTAGGTGTCTAGTATATAGAAAAAACTTTATCTCCACTAACAATAGAACAGTATTCAACAGTAATAGCATACAGCTAAGTAAAGGGTTGTAAAGCTTAAGGTATGTACTAGTAAAGATGGGTGGGTTGGGAACTGGACAATAAGAAAAATAAAGATTGAAGTATTAATCAGTGGAAAGTGAGATAGATGATGGAAGAGTGAGATAAAGAATCCTACACAGGAGTAAAAGGAAATTAATAGTAATAGACAACAGAAAGAGAAAAACAGAAATAAGAGAAAAAGGAAAATAAGAAGCAAAAATGTTAAAAGAAGAAAAGATGAAAGAGAGAGAGAAAGAAACTAACCATCAAACCCCAAAAAACTAATGAAGGAAAAAGGCAAAGAAAACAGACAGGGGAGAAAATAAAAAAAAACAAAATTGAGTCAATAAAAAAACAGATTCCTCTGTGTTGGAATGCATAGTTTCTTTCCAGAAACAACAGTTTTGTAATCCAGCAAGTAATAGTTTTCTCCATGGACTTTGCCTGGTGCTAATGCTGTAGACCAGGTCTTTTATTTTCCCCTGCAGCTGTCCATGCTCCTGGGCTTACCTTCTCTCCAGCTGTGGTGGCCTTGTCTATGATCAGGTTGGCTGGAGGTTGGTGCCTCTGCCAGCCCCATGTCAAGGAAAAAAAATTAAGCAACCACACAATGGGTTTGAAATTTATGGGTGCCCATGGCCTTGGAATGGGAACAAAATCCATGGGCTCAGAGGCCCAGGGTTGATTTCCTTGTGGGGGCAGGCTCTTCCTCTGTCCCCAAGGGGTGCTAGCAGTGAGCTGCCACACATTTTCTGAGATCAGGAGCTTTTCTCCATTTCTTCACTCTTGGTATCAAATGAGTTCTGGTACAAAGTGATGTATGGTTAATTTGTTTGAATGCTTGATAGCAGAGAAAAAGGAAGATATGGTGAGAGAAAGAAGAAGGGAAGAGAAAGAAAATAAATTTTCGTCATTTAGAATATTTTAGTCCTTATCATTTACTAACTTTAAAAAATGAAAACAACTGTAAAAGTTAGTGACAGCTAACTCTAATGTTGATAATTTCATAATATATGCTGTGGTAGCTGTACGAATAACATCACAATAAATGACCTCATGTTATGAGCAAATGACCTCATGTTATGAGCAAATGACCTCATGTTATGAGCTAATGACCTGAACTCTCTTTACTCTCTGCTGCTACTTTCTTGTTAGTTTATTTTCCATACTGGGGATTGAACTCAAGATGTTCACCCTGAGCTACATTCCTAACTTTTACTCATTGGTATTTTGAAACAAATTCTCACAAAATTACTCAGACAGCTTGAACTTGTGACTTTCCTGCCCCAGCCTTCCAGAGCACCTGAATTACAGATATATGAAGCTTTATCTTTTTGTCATTTAAAATTAAATACACTCTATAGCTTCTTCTTCCTTATAATCAGAACCTTTTTCAGTATTACTAGGAAGATTATGTACCTTAACATGAAAGGTATGGAAGAGAAGACTTGTCTTTATGATTTTAGACTTAAATGTCAAATTCACGATAAAGTGCAAGTATATGTAACATACTGAAATGCAACTATTCTAATTTATAAGATTTTATTAAAATATATTTAATCAAATTATATGTTAAAGCACATTCTTTATATGTCATGAAAAGGTTTAAAATCACATCTAGACTCAACGGATTAAAAATGTTTTTTGTTGGTTAAAGTCAAGCTACACTATTAAACAATTTAAAAAATTCAAAACAGACACCTGTGCAGTTTTGCTAAAAGCACTCTCTCACCATTTAATTTGAAAAGTGAGTCCCATGGTTAGATAACATTAATATACATAGTAAAAATTCTGATTTTAGATAGGCAGAATTGCTGATGTGATCTTATGGATTACATGCCACACCAAAAATAGCAAATTATTTGATATTATCATTTTAAAAGAATGAAGGAGAGCATTTTAATTACATTTGTGTCACAACTAGGTTGCTGAAAAATTTCATAATAAAAAATATTACATTCTAGTAAAACTGAAATAATACCATGTAATTGTCACATTTTACCAGACACTCTGACTACATTTACTTTGAATTTTTCCCTGGATCCTATTATTTTTTCACATCCTAAACCAGACCTTTTCGGCCCAAGCAAACTAATTAAAGAGTATCTAGATACCGCTTATAACACAGAAGAGAACTGAATAATACATGAAAATTGACTGAAGTCAATTTCTTTGTTTTAATTTTTATTCATTAGGGAATTTTGAAAAGCAAAAGAGGACACATAGAAGTAAATCCTATCAATCTCCCACTCATTTGTAGTGCAACTTTAGAAGCTGTGAGACGGCCCTGGCTTAAGAAGAACATCTGGACGGTAAAGTAAGGGGCCACTAAATGATGCTATGGCGATTCACATAATACTGTGTTTTACCTACTCCCCTTGATTCATTTGTCACTAACTGTATAAAGCATCTACACTTATTCTTAACATTTACTATATCTCGCATTATAAATGATATGTATTATTGATGTTAATGTTGCCGTTAACATAAACTTTCTATAAGGAAGGGTTTTCTTATCTTGCCTCACATTTCATCCTTTGATTCAGGAAATTTTATCAGATGCTGAACAGAAGGAAACTGTTGCTGGAAATAGGAATATTATAATAAATAAAAAGTACTAAAAAATAAAACCTGTGTCCTCACAAAGCATAACACTGGTAAATGGCATTGAGAATGAATAATAAATAATGACATGCTATATTAAAATCAAATTAACTGAAAAATAAGAGAAAAGGAGCAGAGGCAAGATTATTAAAGTTTCAATATTTTATAATTACTACTCATAAATTAAAACCTGAATAAGACAAGCAACATTTAAGTAATGAATTAGGTTTTTATTTCCTTTTTCATTTATGTTCTCATATATACCACATATAAAGCAGTTTCATTAACATCATTGAAACAAAAAATAATAATGCACAAAAATAGAAACAATACTAGATAAGAGAATAACTAAGCACAAACCCTATCTCTTTCCTTTCTGATTTGGGTAAGAGTCAGTTGTACAGTGCAGAAAGAAGAGTTGTCAGGAAAATGTGGATGCAATTTCTATTCTATTTTTACTTTTCTTTTTCTTCTCTTCTTTTTTTTTTCTTTTTTGTTTGGTACCAAAATTCAAACTCAGGACCTTGTGTTTCCCAGGCAGACACTTTTGCCACTGAGCTATATTCCCAGACCTGCAATTTCTGTTCTAGAATTCTTAATATTTATTCATTTGAGGAAATTACAATCTCTTTGATCCTTAATTTCCTCACTGAGATAAAGGGTTAGTTTTATATAATCTTACATTTAATATTTGAAGATTATACACTCTTTCCACCAGCCTCAGATTCTGGTCAACTAATTCCCTCTAACGGTGTAATGAGTGGTCTCTGACTGCAGTGTGAGTGACTTGCTGGTTACACTAGGGGTTATTTGACAGATCTGGACATCTAAAAGCATGAGGCTGCTACAGTGGTATCAAACTTTTGTTTTTTTTTCTTTTCTTTTTTTTTTTTTTTTTTTTTTTTTTTTTTTGGTTTTTCTCCGGTACCGGGAACCGAACTCATGACCTTGTGCTTGCCAGGCAGGTGCTTTTGCCACTGAGCTAAATCCCCAGCCCCTGTGGTATCAAACTTTTGTGAAAGTGAAGTCTTCCCTGACACAAGAAAACAGTTCTCTGGGTGGGTCTAAGAGGAAACATCCAAATTCTGTCTCGAAATATGCTCTCAAAGAGAATTTGTAAAAGAAAGAAGAGTCATACCACGAAGTACAAACTGAAAGCTAAGTTAAGACTCGGGTGATTTCTAAAGATAAAATTTCAGATGCAGAAAGAGATAATGAGGGAGATATTTTATTTTAAGTAAAAGTAATTTCCCAAATCTTTCAAATCATATGACATATTCAGCTGCCTACTCTGCCTCCTCAGACGACCTACTCCAAGATAAGTCTTGACAGTTGGATTTAAGCATGCCACAATTGATTACATTTCCTACGATCACACATAGGAAAATGAGTAATATATCACTTACCTTATTTAAAAAAATTTGCAAGTAAATGGACACATAAAAATTAGTGCATAAAATGTTTGCACAAAATTAACTTCATGATTAATATGACTATATAAAAGTAGCATAATTTTTTTTCTATCTTTAATCACACATATTTTTTGAAATAACTGTATGTACCTAAAAAACAAGAAAAACCATCAACTGACAAGTGACTTAATCTTATCAATCTTAATTATTTAAATATATGACTCATTAAGGGGTCTTATTAAAATTTCCTTATGTCAATATTATGAGTCTGTGCTTCTTATGGTTTATTGCTTAATTTTTACTTAGAATAAATTACATTAAAAACAGGATTTAGTTTTACAAATTTCAGTATGGAAATAGTCTACATTCTAAAATTGTGTTTGTAAAAGGAAACATACATGTAAATTAGATTATAATGTCAATAGTTAATATATTTTTCCTCCAGCTGCACCATCTTAATAAGATATGAAAATATACATACAAAATAATGAGGGTGAGAATATTCATTTATTCATTCAAAGATATATGGAAAATACAGGTATTCATTCCTCCAATAAATATTACTTTGGATGAGAATGCAGTGCTGAAATACAAAAGTAAGATCTCACTTCCATGTGGAATTTACATTATAGTGAGAAGGCATAATGTAAGTAAATAAGATTATAGCTATCACTGAAATTTTTTCTGATGTAAATAAACAAGCTAATATTATAAATAGTAAACAGTAGATTGAGAAGACTTCATTGAAGAAGTAAGAATAGAATAAATATAAAAAATAGGCCCAATATTTACTTACCTAAAGATCATCAAAATTTTCTGCAGTATTTATAAGATTGTGTCATCTGAAACCTGATTATGTATATTTTGAAAAGCAAGGATTTTTAAACCCTAAGTAATTTCTGTTTTAGGTCCTAATATTTAAAACTCTAAAATCTTTCCAACCATTCAAAAAGAAAATATACATATAATACAATGCAATATAACAAATCAGAAATACATATCATCATGGTCAAAAAATCTAAGGTACCAGAAATAGCAAAACTGCCTAGAGATGTGTTAAAAATCAAGAATTCTTTGGGTTGCTTAAGTCTTTATTCTTTTCAAATACTAGACCACATTGATATAACAACTCGGGCATGATCTACTGATTGTCTGGGATGAATGTCAAGACGTTTCTGTACCAAATGTTTTCTCTGGACAATACCAAAATTTCTCAAACTGAACTCAAAAAACAAAGCAACCAAGTTCATCATCTCAAACATTCATCAAAATGTTCTGTATGAACAATGCAAAGTGACTATTTTGGAAAGAGTAAGAACTTTAAAGATTGCCTAGCAAGATAGGAGATTCTGACTCAGAAGGCCCAAGAACTGCTAACACCA
>NW_004955404.1:38022086-38024657 GCF_000276665.1 Chinchilla lanigera
AATGCATGAAACAGGTTCAAAGAGATATCCAGGAAATCAAAACTTCCACTGAAATCTGGCAAAGCTGCTCGAGTGAAGCCACAGATAGAATTTCAGATCTTCAAAACAGCATGGCAGCTAGTGATCTTGAAAGAAAGGATCTCTTAAAATCAACAAGGAACCAGGAAAAATCAATTTAACAGCTGCAAATCAGGTAAAGAGAAATAATGTAAGACTAATAGGAATCAATGAAACAGTAGGAGGCAAAACAAATGACATAAAAAGAATATTTGCAGAAATAATAGCAAAAAATTTTCCAAGCATGGAAACAGAATCTGATATACAGTTAAATGAGGAATATATAACTCCAACTAGTCATAATCAAAATAAAACTATACCTAGACATATAATAATCAAGATCCCAGATAACCAGCAAAAAAGCAGATTGTTAAAATCTGCTAGAGAGAAAAAAAAAAAGATCAACTAAAAACGAAAGCCCATCAGAATCATGGCAGACTTCTGAACACAAACCATCCAATGAAGAAGAGCTTAGAGCCAAGTATTACAGGTCCTGAGACAAAACATCTTCCAAACAAGACTGATGTATCTTGACAAACGATCCTTCAAATGTAATGGAGAAATAAAGTATTTCCATGACAAGGAATTACTAAAGACTGTTATGAGTGCCAAAACATTCTTTCAAAGAATACTAAAAGATATTCTAGAAAGAGAAAAAAATGATCACAAGCAGAGCAAGCAATTAAATAGGCAGAAAAATCAGGAAACCAACAGCAAGTAAATAACATGAGAATGATAAACCACCACACATCAGTTACAACCATTAATGTAGATGGCCTCGATTCACCAGTCAAAAGAAACAGACTAGCAGAGTGGATTATGAAATAAAATCCAAAAATATGCTGTATATGGGAAACACATTTTTCTCAAAAGGAAATCCATAGACTGAAAGTCAAAGGATGGGAAACAATTCTCCATGCACCAGGAACCCAGAAAACATCAGGTGTAGCTATTATATTTGCAAACAATGTGAACTTCAAACTGAGAGCAATCAAAAAAGAGATACCGAAGGTTACCACATACTTGTTAGGGGAAACTGCAGGACATAACAATCATAAACATGTGTGCACCGGATATCAGAGCACCAAACTATCTTAACAGACATGATCTTAACAGACATGAGAAAGACAAATCTTAACAGACATGAAAAACCAAATAATTAATAACAGTATTGCAATAGCAGACTTCAACTACCCTTTGACACAAAGAGATAGATCAACTAGATAAAGAATTCGCAAAGAAATAACAGACCTGAACCAAATCTGCAAACAAATGGACTTAGTAGATGCATACAGAGTGTACCATTACACAACATCAGAATACACATTTTTTCTCAAGTGCACATGGGACTTTCTCTAAAATAGACCACATTCTAGCTCAGAGAGCATACCTATCTAAATGCAAAAGAATTGAAATTATCCCATGCATATTATCTGACCACAGTGCAATTAAATTGGAAATTAATGACAAAAGGGACTCCAAATGTACATAAACACTTAGAAATTAAATAACAATCTCCTTAACAACCAATGGGTCACAGAAGAAATCAAAGGAGACATTAAAAAATACCTGCAAACAAATAAAAATGTATACACAACTTACTGGAATCTGTCAGATGCATTGAAAGCATACCTCAGAGAGAAATTTAAAGCACTGAACTCACACATAAGGAAAACAGAAAGAGAACAAATAAATAGCCTAATGATGCACCTCAAACTTTTAGAAAAAGAAGAACATGTCAAGTGCAAAGTCCAAAGAAGGGAGGAGATTTTAAAGATCAGGACATAAATTAATGCAATTCAAATGAAGAAAACCCTACAAAACAAAAATGAATCAAAGAGTTGGTTCTTTGAAAGAATAAACTAAATTGATACACCTCTAGCCAATCTTATCAAAAAAAGAAAGAAAAAACCTCAAATTCATGCAGTAAGGACTGAAAAGGATGAAATCATTACAGATACAGAAATTCAAAAGATCATTACAACCAACTTTGACAATGTTTAATCCCATAGGATAGAAAACTCAGAAGAGATGGACAGATCCCTAGATATGTATGAATTACCAAAGTTAAATCAAGAAGATATAAACATCTTGAACAAACCAATATCAATTAATGAGATTGAAAATGTGATTAAAGACTTGCTGAGAAAGAAAAGCCCAGGCCCTGATGGATTCACAGCAGAATCTGACAAGAAATTCAGAGAAGATATAATACAAACACTCCTGAAACTCTTCAGTGACATTAAAAAGGAAGCAATTCTCCCTACTCATTTCTGCAGGCAAGTATTACACTGATACCAAAACCAGAGAAAGACCCAAGCAAGAAAGAGAACTACAGACCAATCTCCCTAATGGATATAGATGAAACAATACTCAATAAAATACTGGCAAATAGAATGCAGCAAATCATCAAGAAAATCATACACCATGACCAAGTTGGATTCATTTCAGGAATGCAGTGATGATTCAATATTGACAAATCAATAAATATTATACACCCTATGAACAGAGCCA
>NW_004955404.1:38026867-38080414 GCF_000276665.1 Chinchilla lanigera
TTGAAGATATCAATATATAATACAACACCATTGTTAATTTCCTACAACTTTATCTGTAATTCATTATTGTTTGTATTGTTCTTATGCTATTTTGTAAACGGATGTGTCTATTATTATTTTTTCCATCTTTTATTTTTAAAGTAAAATTTTAAAAAAGATTGCATTCCATAGAAATCTAGATATCTATAATAGAAGAGGAAGGCAAAAGTATGGGATGATTTGGACTATAGTTGTGAATACTCAAGAAGATTTTGAGTGGGAGTAGTGTGAATAAGCACTGTTTTTGTTAGAGCTGCCATTATATAGTTTTTGTAGACTAAGCACATAAGTTAGTTTATGTCTTACAATTTTAATGTGTGATTTAGAATCATGCAAGCTATTTTAAGAACATCTATGTGATGATATTGCTTCTAAACATACTTAGTAAGATTCCTAGTTAGGTTTTCTTGATAATATTGTGAGATAGCATGGATCTAATATTTTTACCTTCAAACAAAAAACCAGCCCATTCAAATTCAGTCTCCCTACTATATCTAACTTTGTACACACTTCATGATCACCTTGATTGGATTCTAGGGAATGTAGGCTACTTTTTAATCACTGACTTAGTATTTTATTATGTCCAATGTAAGACAAAGTCTTATCTTTTTGCCATACTAGTTTAAAAGTGGAAACAAAACTGTGATACTTACGTAGTACTTCGATTCTATTTAAAATTTCATGACTGACATATACAATGTCTACATACATAAGCTGAATAGAATTGTAACATTGCTACTTGAAGAATCTTCCTTACCAAATGATTTGATCCATTAAAACATGGTACCAAGGAATTAGACAGTATTATACTAGCTAAGTATACTATAAAATACACGGTTAAATTGAACCTGTCCTGAATATCATTTCCTGAAAAAAAGATGAATAAGAAAGACAAAAGATAAAAGAATAACAAAGAACAAGATGTTTATAAATTAAATTTATATTTACAAGCACTAAATTATGTATTTTACTGAATTATTTACAAGGATATTAAAGTAAAACAAATAGAACAATCTCTAGGAATGACTGACAATTTCCAATTAAGAGTAGTATTTCTAATTATACAGAATTAGTATTAATTACCTCACAGAAACTGAAGTAAAATTACAACATGCATAGTGCTATTGAGTACTTACAGGATGGTATAATTATATAACCATTGATATTTCTGGCTAGTAACTAGCCTTCTACTCAATTAATAAGGTAATATATGGAAGAATTTATAAAGCATCTGAAACTTAGTAAACCCTTGCTAGAAAGAAATTATTCTCCTATGAATAAAATATCACATTAGTTTTATTCACAACTTATATAGTTTCTGGGTTGTGTCAGTTACTTACCTGGTGATTTGGGGCGAGGACTTCTATCAATGCAGCCTTTACCGGTTAACTTGAAAAACTGAGTATAAGGCTGGGCATAGTGGTGCATGTCTGTAAATCCAGCACTCAGGGGGCTGAGGCAGGAGAATAGCTGTGATTTCAAGGCCAGTGTGGGCTACAAAGTAAGTTCAAGGCCAGCCTGAACTACATAGCAAAATCCTATCTCAAAAATACAAAAAAAAAAAAAAAAGAAAAATTGAATGTAATAATGATGGTAATCTCTATGATTGTATAGATAAATAAACAATGTGCACGTAAATGTCCTACAGTAGTAGTGCCTGAAATATGGAAAGCTTCTTAGTTATTGTTCATACTTCCTCCTCTTTAATTTGGTTTAATCATATGTGATAATTTTCAGTGTAGACAGCTGTTTAAATGGTTTATATTAGTGTGCACTATACACAAGATTTACAATCTTAACAATTTTTAAGTGTACAATATAAAGATATTTATTACGTGAATTACTTTATCCGTATATCACTATCCTCTATCTCCAGAAGCTTCTTCACCTTCCCAAACTGAAGTATTATTCAATGAATTCCTCTTAGTTCTTCTCCCTGGCCATTTTACTTTCTTTTAAATAAGTCACATTGCTTTTCTCCTTTGTATAATTGGTTCTTAAATTTTTTAAAAAAGCTTTTCTTCCCTAAGTAAAATTTGTGAAGTTTATCCAATTTAATATTTTTTTAAATTATATAATCTCAGTTTGGATTTTTTTAAAAGAAATAAATAATCAGTGGAATGAGCATGCAGTCCACAAGTTACTACATGAGCCTTATTTTCACTGACAATATTTCCCTTCATGTCCTGTACTCTGCTTTGTACTATTTTCTTATTTAGGCAGACATAATAACAGGGCATTTTTGGATTTTTAGGAAGTTTTAGCTCCACCCACATAGTAAAATGTGTTGATGATTTTGCAAATATTTCCACTTTAATGAGGCCAAAACAATCTAATAAATATATTAAAACTCGACAGAGTATAAAATTAGAGGCAAACTGATGAATTGAGAACATCCTCCTATCTTGCCAAATAATTGAGATCATCCTCCTATCTTGCCAAATAATGCATTATTAATGAGTAAAATTTATTGTTGTAGGCAGTTTTTAAGAGAAAACTGTGTGTCACAGAAAAGTAGATATAGTAAGACAAATTGGGTTTTTCCCTTTGCATCTGAATTATTGATTGACACATCCTACCTCCAGTAATGCTGATGAATCATTAAAATATGAATTTCTTTGAGAGATAGCTTTTTACCCAAAATCTCACCACCAAATCCATGGAATCCAAAGAGAATTTGTCAGCTGTGGGAACACTCTTTTGAATATGGAAGTCAAAAGAAACAAGTAATATTGGTTTACCACCATATCCAAACCTAGAGTGTAACCAAGAAGCAAAGTTGAAGCCAGATAGCAGTAAATTTCTCCACTCAAGCAAGACTGGTATTATACCAGTTCTGGCAGAGCAGAATAGTATTATACCAATTCAAGGTAGCACTTTATTGAAAATATGCTACTAAGCGACACAGGCTATAAATGGAAGAATGCTGCTAGGCAGCACACCTTATCCAGTACACTGCTGAAAAGACTTTTGTTATTGTTGTAAAAAACAAGACAAACATATCTCTCATAAAGACAGAAATGTATAGGTAGAACTACCCAAAGGGCTATTCTTTTAAGAATGAAATAAAGATATTAGAAATTGGGCAAAATTCTACCACAGTTTGGAGGCTGTAAGTACTATGTGGTTGACAGATTTAACTGTTTCAGACAATCATGGAAAATAACCACAAAGGCAAAGCACAACTAAAATAGAGACACATGGTTAGAGTACGATACACTTAATATATTAATATACAAAAAGTTAAGAAGGGAAAACTTAAAATTCATGAGAGAAAAGAAAAATATGAAAATGGCCAGATATTATAGAAAAAATGGACAAAAGAACAGCGGCTAATATGGAGTATGATTGAAATATTCAATGAATATTTAAATTAAAATATTACAGTAAAAGACACATTGCCATTAATCTTCCTCAAATTACTCCTTGTTTTGAAAATACTCATCAATCTTGTCATATTCCAAAGCAGTTTGGGAAGTCTTTTCTGCTGAACAAAGTGTGATAAAATACTTGGAAATGTGCCTTGTGAGGACCATCAAATGGAAAGGCAGACTCATCAAAGCACTGTCCTGTATCTTCACCCTCCTTAGTGACTGCGTGTGGCACTGTGTGCATTCCAGCTCTTTCCCAAAGTAAAAATGATCAGAAAATGTGAGCATTTCGAATTGATTCAGAATATTCTGTCAGCCACAGCAGAACAACTAAACACATGCATGAAAGAGGACTTCCAGAACTGCCTCAGAAAAATGCAAGAATGATAGGATAAGTGTGTTCAAATGAAGAGGAAGTGTTTAGAAAGGGATTAAATGTATATCTTATGTTACATATATATATAATTTTTTTTAGGCAGTGTCTTGCTATGTAGTTCATGTTACCCTTGAACTCACTGTGTTGCACAGACTGGCCTTGAACTTGCAGAGATCCTCAGCCTGTTGAGTACTGGTATTATAGGCATACAACACTATGCTTAGCTTTACTGTAATAATTTTTAAAAATTTAAATATTCTCTGTACTTTATGGTCAAACTTCCTAAGTCTATTAATTTCTAGGTGTACATTGGTTTCACTTAGTTTTTTGTTGCAGTGTCCATGCATTTATTCTATTATCTTTTCTAAAACTTAGCCCATTGAGAATACTAGACACCTATTAAATATTTTATCTTAGATATCTTGTAGATAAGGCAATTCAAAAGCGTTGTGCTATGAACTGAACTCTAAAATAATTTACTTCTATTAATTTTCTTTCTCCCACGAATATCCAATGTAAATTATCACCAAGTTAAGTATCTATCAAATTCTTTATATGTTTCTATTTTATTGTGTCAAATCTAGTTTTATTTTGTACTTAAATCATTATATGTTATCAAGATTATGGACCCAGTTCCCTACCTCCATCACTATCTACCTAGACATATGTAGAGAGAATGGCCTTTCTACAGTGCAAAACTTGGAATAATATTTCCCTGTTTGGTATGGCACAGTTCAGGTTAGGATTAGTGTGAGTGCTGCATCTACCCTAGGGCAAGTAGCCTGCATACAATATAAAGGACAGAAAGAGTCTGACCTCCTTTACTTGCTGCTTTTGCGGTCTCCTCCTGCCATAAACTGCTTTCTCTTTGTGATGCCCCTTTGCTAAGCCACCTTGCCTTAGACCCAGCTGATTATGGACTGAAAACTCTAGAAACTTTAAGTTAAATGAACCTTTCCCTTTTAACTTTGCATATTGGTCACTTTGTCTCAGCAAAGAGGGAAAGGTAACTAAGACATCCACTGTCTTAAATACATTTTCCTATTTTCTCCTTGATAGAGATTGTTGCTTAACTTTTGTGCTAGCTATTATTTCTCTCTGAAGACACTGGTGATTCTTACCTTTTGCTCTCCTGTTCATATTAAGTTGTACAGTGTAACATCTACACTTCAAAGAAGCTTTTATTTTTAGTGTTTCTGGCATTATACTGCAAGTTTTGGGTAAGAAGGACTTAGGTTTTTAACATGGTATTATAAATGTTTAACATAATTTAACCACTTATATGATACAATAATAAGCAAACTTTACAAATGATCAGACTAATACTAAATAAAGTTTAAGTTTTTTCATGTGAGGTAATATTCCTTGCGATGTTATCATTGAATGAGAATTTAAAAAAATATTTTTTAACAGCACTAAATTAATTTCTGTACCAATAAACCTAATCTTGAAAAATTGAAATGTTCTATCTTTCCAGTAACTTCTTGTTGAGAAAATATATCATAAAAACAAAATGAAACATATATGTTTTTGAACAATTTATTAGATTAATTTACTGAATGTAACAAATAACAACATATATATTAATCAGTAATGAAATATGTAAGTTAATTGTTAAATATCAAATGTATGATGTAAGTTATAATACATTTATAGAATTAAATGCTGGCAAACATCAGATATTTAAGTTTACTACTCTTGATCAAGGGTTAAGTAACCAAGACACAAAGTTAAATCCACTTAATTTGAAAATGCAGGTAAATTAGAAGTATGTGTGTGCATATGCAATGTGCACATCAAGAAAAAAATAAGCACAGACTAGGAAGACACAATACTAGTTGTTTATTTCTACCAGTTGCAGATTCACGATTTCTTTGTACTTTCCTGTTTACTGTTCATTTCTGTAGCATAAATAAGAATAACAAATAATAATAGTTTAAGTAAAATATAAGTAGTTCAAAGACATACTTGACATTGTAGATATTAGGAGAGATCACTTTATGAAATATCTCTGACCATGAAGAGGAACATTTGCTTTGGGGAATACGTTCCTGTTTATGCCCCCACATCTCATTCTGGAATACTTGCCGGTCTGTACAATTCTCTTTTCTTGAAAACATAGGTTTGCCCATCGAACATAACCTAAACTTGACCAAGTATTCTTAATATAAACTTCAGATCTGCAGGCAAGATAACTAGACATCACTTGCCGGATGACTGAGAGTGTGCCAAGGCTGCGTCAGTGGGTGCTCAAAGGAGGTGTCTCAACGGATTGGCTCAACAGCTTGGCAGTATCTTGGCCAGATGGTTACAGAAGGGTCCAGGGTGAGTTGCATACCTAATTAGTCTCCTTTTCTTTTGTCCTGTCTTCAGCACTCATTTCTAATGCTTCTCTTCCCACCAATTTAATGCACCAGTTTACAATGTCAGCCTTAAATTGATGTGACATTTCATCCACATTTCAAATATCTAGAATTTTCACATCCAAACAAAACCCTGATTGATAACCTGACTTTGATTACTTGAAAGAAATATATCCAAATATGATGAAGTACAGGAACTCCAGTTGAATATTGCACTTTATACAATAAAGAATTAAAACCCATGGAATACATTTTCAAAACTGTCAAAGATTTACTCAAATCTTGTAGAAACAATCTTAGTGGAAACTATTTCAAAACAAACACATTTTAAATTGATCAAATGAGCTGAAGTGCAAACTTTACTTGTCTTCCAAAGTCTGAAAACTCTGTTCTGAAATATATATGTTATATTCATTGTAGACATTCTTGTCAGTTTTAAAAACTATGTACTGAAAATATATATCTATTCTAAACATTCTGTTTTATGGCCTAATATATTAAGGATACCTAAATGGTATAATTATCTAACTCAGTCTAGTAACATTTTACTGGAAAATAGCTTTCCTTTTGTAGGGAGCTGAGGTTAAAATTCTCTATTACTTTGACACATATGTCATAATTTTTCCAGTAGTACATTTGGTTACAGATACTTGGCTTCATAGCAACAGAATAAACAATTATGGATCTGAAAATGAAAGCACTCAGAAAATAAATCAAGATAAAAAGCTAACTCAAAAGTTACCCTAGAGAAAAGATAGGGGGGAGGTGTTACCATATTATTTTGCTTTAAGAAGATACCTACTTAAAATAAGATATTTCAATACCCGAGCTAAAGACATATAGTGTATGGTTGATGTATTTTAAATTCTAGTCTCAATGGATTTTTGTGCAGTAACATTTGTGAGATTGTATTATAATTTAATCATTCTTTTATCCATTGCCTTACTACAAAATACAGACCACCATCAAAGTTTGTCAGCTATCAGGAGGTGAGTAGAAGAGACAGATATGTTAAGAGAGAACAATTAGCCCACATGAATTAAGTGAACCATATAAAAATTAGAAAAGGAAAAAATCTATAAATTACACTGAATCAACTGTAATGATATATATTCAAATGAAGTACAATATGTACAATTAAAATTATATTTTAATAATTTTAGTAATCACCAATATCTCTTTCAACTGCATGCCTTTATACAACTCACAAGAGTATATTACAAACATAAAATATTTTGACATTTTTCTATTTTCATTATTCATAATTATATTTGGGCATAGGTAGTGATTTGAATCCATTGTCTCTGACTTTACCAGAGCACAAATAAGAAAATGATTTTTAAAGGTAGAGTATTATTTCTTGTCAATAAAATAAGAGAAAACAGTATTAATTAAAAGGAGATAAATTACAGTACTTGCATTGGAGAGCTGCTGCATGACCACCACCGTACTCTCTCTTTTCATTTTTCTGTGTAAACAAAGTCCAATGATATGGGCAGCGTACCCACTAAAGAAAAGAAAATGAAACAAAATATTAAATGACTTTTAGCCAAGACTTTTTTGAATCTAATGAGAAAATCTATGATCTATCCGCTGTACAAAATATCTCATGTTGCCACTGTAACAAATAAATGTAATTTTTATATAAAATAAATGAGAAGAAAGTGTGTTGAATGTGTTCCTTCCATTCATCTTGGGTTTTTTGTTTTTTTTTTTTTTTGTTTTTTTCTCCGGTACCGGGAACCGAACTCACGACCTTGCGCATGCCAGGCAGGCGCTTTTGCCACTGAGCTAAATCCCCAGCCCCCTTCTATTCATCTTGCTGAATAATTTAAGTATAATATTTCTTCTGTAACTTTTTGAGTAAAAAATAAAAATTCACAACTAAATTAAAGAGTTGGAGCTTTCTAATGAAATGATGAGCTGCACAGACTACAGGGTCAAGTCAGTGAATCTTTACAAATGAAGCACATGAAAAGATAATTCTAGTTTTGTTTGGCTACTAAGAAAGTAGAAAACCTCAAAAGAAATTTTGAAAGGCTACATCCACATTGGATTGTTTTTCATATAACTTATTTGTAAAATATGCAAACACAATGAAATATTGATTCCCAACTTAAATAGGGAGAGTGTCATATATAACCACATATTTTACCTTTCAAACATTGGTCTAGATCGGAGATGCATAATTATTGTTTAAAGAGTGAGGTGAATTGATAAATAATTATTTATTTATAGATCGGTGAATTGCAGTGGTAAACGTCTGTATTTAACATCCTCAAAATACAGTATAAAACATATAATTTTGCACAGGAAAAATATCACTAACAAATTCCTCCGAAAGATTTAATAAAGTTGAGACTTAGATGGAAGCTAAACCATCAATTTTATCTCTTGCAGAAATTGATAATCTCTACTTCAATATCCCAGGCAATTTCTCATTGCCTATATTCATTTAAAGGTAAAAGCCACCTTAGAAAATTTCCAATTTCATTACTGCAAAGGACTGAATTTTAGAAAACTCTTCCCTTCATGAATGAACACAATCTTCCTTTTAAAAGTCTATTGCAATTATAATTAAATTTAAATGTATTTGCTCCTCTATTATACCCCAGAATATGCATCCACTTACATTTGACACCTGGCGTATGGCTTCCATTGTTTTTTCTCTATGATTTAAAACCCCTACTGACATCATTTTTCTCAACATGACATGATTTTTAGTTGTGATGTGGTTTTGTTTATACTCCCTCAAATCCATTTGGAATATCAAGAATGTGTTTAAAATAGAATATTCAAAATGGGCAGAGAATTTCAGGCATTGTCTAATAAAAAGTGCATAGCCTGATCTTTACGGGGCATGTCCTTGAAACTTCTCTAAACTGCTATGCACCAGAATATTTTTGATCATTTGTTTCATTTTATGATGCTTCTAAATTAATTGTTCATGAACAATAATTTTCAGTCAATTTTACATTTTTTAATTGCATGATAAGTAAAACCTTCCATACTACACAGTATTTTATATGTCATTGACATTCAAAATCAAATCCAGGGTATACATTTCCCTTGAATATCATTTAAGTCTTAACTTTTCCTCTAACTTGCCAATTCATTGGAATAGCTTGACTTTTACATTCAGATGATTTTATATCTGCAAGTTTGATAAGCTTGTCTTCAAAGTATAATCCCAGAAACTGTATAATTGGATAATGTGGTGAATAGGGACCTGAAGAATCAGTGCTTAAACCCTCCATCTTCCAATCACAGTATTAGGTTTCACCCCTCAGCTGATAACAAAATGAAATGTATTCAGAATATATTTTATTTCTTCATGTATAAGAAAACTAAAAATTATTTATTGTGTGCTTTAGTGTGTTAGACACTGATATTCTTTGTAATAAATAAAGTTTTCAAATAATTAAGATTTTCCAGTTTTTCTGTTTAAGCAATGAACTTAGAAAATGTGCAATAATAGAAGTTACATTTCAAACATGTCAATAATAGAAGTTACATTTCAAATATGTCAATAATAGAAGTTCATCTGTGGTAACGGTCTATTAACTTATTGGTCTGTCTTCTCTAAGTTACATTTTCCTCCATTTTGTATCTTTGACTGCTATGTTCTTTTCCATAAACTTTCAATATCTTTAAATAATACTTAAGCAGTGTTTAAACAGTCTCTCATCTAGTTCAAATGTCTGTATTATTCTTAAATATTATTTAATTCTTTGTTTTTCCTCTTTAATTAGAAGAAAGTAAAAATGAATCTATGTAGAATAACTTTCAAAATGCTGCATTATCTTACTTCGAAGGACTTTTCCCCTAAATTAATGAAGTAAGTTTGGCACTCAAGAGAGCTCAGTTCTATTGCTTAGATTGACTGCATGATGCCTCTCCCATAAAGGAAAAAAAAATCTATATATTTGCTTTTTCCTTCTATTTGCCATCTGCCCTTTGGCCATTTTATTGTCCATTAACTCTTCTATTAGGTAGCTCAAATAAAGTAAAACAAATAAAAGACAAAAACTTCCATAGCTCTGGTGACTTTTGCAAATAGAGTAATGTCCAAGGCAAGTGATCTTATCAATGGAATAATTTATTTAGAAATTTTGGAGTTGTGAAAAATACCTATTCCTTAAGATTAGTGGAAATACAGTCTAAAAATGTGTTCATACTTTTTTTCAGCCATATAGTTTTTCTGTTTACTTTAATATAGAAAACATAGTCTTCTCAGATTGTGTAATGTAGACACTACTTACCTTCCATTGGATATCAACATAAATGTGATGTTGACTATAGAAATATGACTTATTTTTTCATTATAATTATTGTGAAATGCTTATTGTTATTGAGTGTTATGTATGTAGTAAGAAAAACAGTATATTCAAGGATATAGTTGTGTTTCTAAGGTTTTGTCATAAGTTATAAAGACAATAAAATGTGGACATAAAACAACATATAAGGAGTAGGTTAAATCTCAGTGGCATAGGGTAGCTTTAAATCTACTATGAGATGTATAAAGTTGATTCAGTTTTGAAATATGAGATTTTTATCAATCAAAAAGTTTATTTAACTTTGTTTTCCTATTTAAAAAGATGTGATGCTTAGATGTCAAAAAAGTGAAATGAAAGAAAAGAAGGGAGAAAAGTTTCACTGAATGTCTTAGGTGACACAGAAAAGTATTGCAAATGCACTAGTAGCACATAAACACAGACACACAAGTAGTTTATATTGAGAGTTTTACTTTTTAAAAAGATGTATCTTATTTATCTCTCTATACAAATGTTTAACTCTTTGTAAAGTTTCTTTTTTGTGCATGCTTTACCATTAAAATTCACTATTTCTAAAGCATGTCTTGTTTCATTTAAAATTATATTTATTTTCCATCCTCTCCCCTGCTCTAATGATTTTCCGTTACCTCCAACAGCAACCATGCAATTTCAACCATGCAATTATTCTTGACCCTCTTATTTAACCACTTTTATGAACTCTGAAGGGTTTTTGAATTTACTCTATTTGTATCCTATGAAATCAGTCTGTTACTAGTTCATGAATATTTGCAGACAATTGGCAACTCCTCGGCAAAGAAAACGGACGATTGATAAAGATAGAGGAAGTAGCCAGAGCTTCAGGTTCAGATCAGTTCTTCACGACCCTTAAATTTCAAGCTGTAATAAGTAGCTACACAGATGGATAACTACATGCTAAGTTGGTAGCATCAGTACAAAGTAATACATAATTTGGGAATTTGCTCCTTTTGCTAAGTAAACTACTTTTAGTAGTAAGCAATTCTATCTATTACATGTGTAGATGGAGATATCTGATTCTTTAGCATTGCTTCCTGCAAGCATAATCCTGAGAGCCACAGGTGGAACGATTCTGCCAATGATCTAATCAATCACAAACTAATCAATCACCGACTAATAAATCACCATGTAATCAACCATTAACTCTAAAGCACTCCAATTTCTAAATAGCTTTTAAATGAATGGATCTTGATCTTCACCGTTATTTCCATAGCTCAGGACACCTCATATCATCTCATTAGGATCACCGGAACAGCCTCTTAAAGATCTCCTTGCTTATTGTGACACCATCCACCTCCAGAGACAGTCTTAATGCTGAAGTCAAGCTATCATTATATACTATACTAGTGTCAATCATATTTCTTTTATCCTTACACTTTACTTGCTTCCAGTCAACACCGATAACTCCTTCAACTAAATTTAATGCCTTAAATGATCCGGCCTCAGTGTACATTTTAGATTAATTTATATCATTCTTCCCTTTCTTTCTTTTAATTACCAATTTTTCCCTCACATTAACTTTTTTCAATCTCTAATGTCAACTGCTCTACTAAAATCTATGTTCCATTTCTGCCTCTCACCTGATAGATATTTTCATCTACTTAATAGTGCACAATCAATATTGATTACTTATAAAATTATATTTATATAACTTTCATCTTTAAGACCTATCCACCAAGACATTACACAGTAAATCTCTGATGGGTGCCTCTTTTCTGTATTCTAATTGTATCCTGGACTTTGTGATTCATATCACTACAGTATTAGTTCTTGTATCCCTGAGTATGATAGTTGTGGTTGCCAGGAGCCCCATCTTTTTGTTTGATTCCTGCTATACTTTCATCAAACAGGAGTCAGTAATGCACAGGCAACAGCTGATAAGTATTTCTATAAAAGGTGAAAAAAAATTGCAAAACACTTGTGACTTTCAAGATTTCCCATATATTGTCCGGAAATAGTAAAGCTTTTTAAGGGAGAGGATCAGCTATTATCTGACTTTGTCATAGCAGTTACAAGTTGTAGCATATATAGTTAATCCTCACTAAGGGCATACTTTGTATTTTTTAATTCACTCCCCAAAAGGAATTTTTAGCTCTAAAATTATTTGTGACACTTTTCCAGCCATCCATGGACATGCATGTGCTCAAAAAGCAAAAAAGAGTTAGGCAATGTATATACTTATGGCCTGCTCTAGTAAAGGGTTGACTGTACTTCATCTTGTTTAAACTCCCAAAACAAGAAAATCTACTCACTACATGTTCTTGTATTGTGTTCAACTGCTTTGTTTTCCTCAGCCATTTCAGTGTCTAGAATTCCTAAACTACAAGGAGAGCATGAGGTACTTTAAAGATTGTTAGTTAGATAATTTTCCTTCAGGAATCTTTTGTACTGATTTCAATGCCGTTGCATAAGCAATATATAATAGTAAAGGTAGCTTTAAAAATAAACAAGATTTATAATGATTAGTGGCAAAGTCATGACCAAAGGCTCACAACAAGTTAAACCCGGTATTTTTTTTAAGGATAGTGATTCACTACTTGCTAATTTAGTTCTTGCTAAAATTTATAGGACATAATGAGTACAAATAATAACTAAATATGGTTATTTTTCCATAAAAATTTTACAATCAATAGTGAAATGACGTTAACTATTACACTTAAATGAATACTTGATTGTTTAACTTAAATAAATAATTTAATGAAGAAAGATATTGTAAAGAATTTTAAGGAAAAATTTTCCTTGAGGGGCTGGGGATTTAGCTCAGCAGCAAAGCGCCTGCCTGGCAAGTGCAAGGTCGTGAGTTCGGTTCCCGGTACCGAAGAAAAACTTAAAAAAAAAAAAGAAAAATTTTCCTTGAAATGGTATTATGAGCTGCAGAACTGGTTCCATATTTTTAATGGATTGGATGAAGATCAAACTACATATTCTTATATTTGCTGCATGATGCTTGCACCTGAGAGAACTTTGGATCATGAGTTATACAGGACTCTGAATGATTTTTAAGGGTTTGAAAATTATCAGAAATCAATAACATTGAATTTGTCAGGGATGTCAGGATTCACCCCATAGTTTGCTAGTAAATTTTCTAAGAAGATAAAGAAAAATTTGACAGTTTTGTTTTTATAAATATCATACCTGCAGTTTTAATATTATTTATTCATAAATATGGTGAAATTATGCAGAATAAAAATTAAATTTAAAAAATAAAAATAAAAGAAATAAACTATATATATATGCGGCTTAACTTTATTGGTGTGGCTACAGATTAGAAAAGCAGAGGAACTGTCAACATGAAAAGGTTATTTATTTTTAAAACAGATACCAAATAGATTCTTTAAATTAATTTCTCATTTTAACTACATGTATATCTTTTTATTTTATTAATTTAAGATGCTGTTATCTATTATTGAATTTATTTCACTTAGTTTTAAACTCTGCATAATACAATTGAACTGGTTAAAATGATAAATTCTTAACTGCTCTTAGTTCAACGTCAAGGATAGCTAATTTTGCAAAATAATGCATGCTATGATTCTTACAGAGTTAACCTTGCTCCTCTTGATGCATTTTAAATTAATTACTAAGCTGATTTTAGAAGTGCAAAGATTTAAAAGTATTTTAATTGTATAGTTATATTGGAGTGCCATATTAGCAGAGTATATGAACTCAGACTTACATGGTCAATATTTTCTGTCTTTGTAAAAACTGCCATGCATTTATTCAAATTATACTGTTAATATTGTTGTGACTAACTGATTTGTTGGCATCAAAAATATAATAAAATGCACTACTTTCCCTAATAATGTGTTTCTATCAAGTTTATCTAAATTTTTGCTAATCACAGAGCCTTTGATATTAGGTCTTTATTACACTACTCATACTATTCATGTTTAGCTTCAAAGTTTGTCCAACCCTGAAAATATTTTACTTGCCCTCCCACTTCCAGACCTCCTGTTGGACTATTTTCAACTTCTAAGTCTGTTTAACAAAGTTAAAACTTTAAAGCAGTCTGACAGTCTCTGAGGTCATGCTGAGAGTAGAGAACGAATATATAACTTACTTTAAAATTCAACCTCTTGAAGGAGCATGCTTGACAATCTTTAAAAGAAAATTGAGCACCTCTGTTCTTGAACTATCACCATATTTTTTTCAGAGAAGTCCAGCCATTCTATAAAAGATAGAACTCCTTCTGAGCACTTTGGGCATGCTCTTTAAACAGCTGGACCATTTATGTGTTTGAACTATAGATTATTTCTACCCCCAGAGAGAATAACTAGCTCTTACAGAGGAATTCTCCTTTTAGAGAATGTATGATACTCTAAGGGATCGTGGCCAGGATCAAATTATATTCATAAAACAAGACTATAAGTGTTATTGACAAAAATTGTAAAACTCAGCAACATTTCTGAAGAATGAATACTGTAATAGTTCTTTGTAAAGTAGATTAAACTTTTTGGTGTATTTTAAAACTATCATTCTGGAGAATTTACCCAGAAATTATGGATTTAAATACTTTTATGTTTACAAATAATGATCCATGGAAGCACTGGTTTCTTCCAGAAAAAAACATTTAGAAATTTTGCATGGCAGATGTGACCCACCTTTCCGGAAGAAAAAAAAAATGTGATATAGATAATTATAGAATAATGAATTATATAAAATGTTTTATAGCATTTTTATCAGCTTGAAAACAAAATTCCACAAATGTTATATTTTGTCTGATGTTTTGGGTCTACAAATGGCTATTATCAGCACCAAACTGCTTTCTACATACATAGCCAACTACGATGATTACATTGAATGTGGTTTTACATTTACTTCTGTTAGCAAGAAGTTAATATTTTTTGCTTCTGTTTCCTAACAAAATATAACCAGTTTTGTGATTAATAAAACCATATTTACTGAAATCCATTTTAGTATGAACTTAATTTTTAAAAGCAAAATAAGCATTAGTAGGTGAATGGATGCAACACAAGAGCATGATATTAGGTGGAATAAGACACACAGGCACAAATATTGCACATTTATATTGCACATATGAGTAATGTTGCACATATATCTGATATTGCCCATATATATAATATTGCACATATATATGAAAGTCAGAGCAGAAGAGTGATAACAAGAAGATAAGAAGTAGAGAAACATTCAAACAACTCCCTCAATTATATCTTCTTTTGTTTTAAAAATATTTCAATATACATGCTAATTTGTTTCATTTATACTAATAGATTATCTGAGTTTCTTGATAAGAAAGTTCCTGTTACTATCTGTTTGTTTATTTTTTGTAAGAATCATTTTGGTTTATGTCCTATGCTGAGTAATTAATTTTCAGATAATTATATACTGTGTAATAACTGTTGCTATTCTCTTATTACTTGCTTATAAAATTTGTTGAATTTTTCATAAAATGAAAAGAAAAAAGAAATCTTTGAGGTTATTTTAGATTAGAAAGATGTAGAGACAAAAAAAATGCGCAACATAGGTTTTTCAAAAGCACAGTAAATAAGCCCAATGAGGATTTAGGCAAGTTTGCTTTAAAATACCGAAAAAGTACCATTCATTTGTAACATGGGAAACAAAATGTCAAAAGAGTAAATTAGTTCTATATCTAAGTCTTCATCTCCATAAGAATTTAATGTATGATGAAAATAAGTTTTCAAGAATATTAAGGAAAATATAAATCAGCTAGAACCTGGAATAGAAAAACTGGAAATTATTTGGAATTTTTTTCTAATTAAAATATGTTTAGAGTGATAATGTTCTGACTTTTATTGCTGTGACATCTAATTTTGCAAATGCTAGAAAGCTAAACACAGTGTAAATTATCAGATTAGATAAATTTTTGTTAATTATCATTGCCTTTCACCATGGAAATAAATATTTTATTTTTTGTAACTTTAAATAAAACCTATATTTTAATGTTATGTAGCTATTAAAATATTAGAATAAGTATTCTCATGAATAATCTTTAGATTATATCCCATTTTAAAATTGTGATGTAGACTTTAATGGCAAAATATAAACTAAATGCCTAGCATTTGTAATACAATATGTCACATGAAATAGGGATTGACCAAATTATTTCAAAAATTTTAAATAAATATTTGTAAACCATTGTGTTCAATCCCAAGTACTGAATCAAGTTATTTGAAAGATTTCCTTTTTATGATTTGTACACTTATACAAATAAATTAATGAAGTTGAGATAAAAATAAGTAAACATATTCATAAGTTTGAGGTATCAAAATTCATATATCCTTTATATTTATTTAAGAAAATGTAAGTTTATAAAAATAAATTTCCACTATATATAATATTTTCCTTTTATATTTTTCTAAGACAAAAACAACTAGTTTAAACAATTGTAATGAAAATATGATAATGTAGCAGTAGGCACAGGGGAAGAGAAAAATAACAAACAGCACACACACAAAAAGGAAGGGTTTGAATTCGTTTTGTCAATGATTTAACAAGAGGTACAAAATTTTATGTTGGTATATAAAGATAATAAACTGTTCAAAGTTCATATGGTCATGTATAAAATAATTTCAATTGAACTTATGCAGGAAAGTGACCTTGGCGCAATTGAAACTCCTCTATAAATGTGTCTAGACAGAGGGAAAAAAGCTTGTTAAAATGCTGAGAGAAGGTTACAATCCAGACAGTGGTGGAATATGAGCTATAATCACTACCCAGCACTGTCATGCTAGTAGTCTCCACTAATATAGTCATGCGTTTAGAGATCAGTTCCTTCTCCAAAAAATGATTTATATGGGCTATTATAAACACATATTCATACAATCATTTTAATAAATATGAAAGTGTGAATGTAGCACATATTTTTAATGTAAAATATCAACATTAAAATTTTAAACCATACAAATTTAATTTTCTGGAGTGTTTTTCAGAACTCAGTGAAAGAGCTAAATGCCACTAAGAAATTTCACTGTAAAATGCCCCTAAGAAAATAAATATTGTGTAGTCCTGTATATCTTTTAGGAAAATTTCATGCTTGAGGGTGAAGAAAATATTGTATTGCAACTCTAATTTCCTTCAGGAAATTTTGTCTTTGACAGTAAAGTTTGACGAGGGTAGGAGTTGAATAGATTTTTCTTCTTTATGAGGAAAATAAAGATCCCTGTATAAGTTGAGGTGAAAGATAGTAACAAGCAGATGGACAGATCTTTTGCAAATGGGAAGAGGACCAAGAGATGGAGGACATGTACACAGAATTAAGATGTGTTGTGTACCTGTACGAAGTCCCTATGATAAATAAAGCAATTATGCTCTGCAAACATGCACTAGTAAATAAAATTAAAATAAAATAAATTAAACTTACTTTTGTAGCTTGTTTTTATCCTGAACACAAGTTATAATTTCACTGAATTTCAAATTTCTTATATGTAAAATGTATTATGCACATGTACCAATCCTCTGCAGTGAATTTATTTATTATGTACTGCAAAAATGTGCTTATAAAGTAAAAAATGGGAAAATAAAATTTCTTTAAAAAATAAAAAAAGGAAGTGGGGTATAACATCTTTTATATATTGCCCCAAAATTCAAGGAATCTCTCTAATCATTCATAACTTCATGGTGTAATGCTTTTTGTTTAGTCCTACAACAAAGGGGAAACAATCTCTACATTGACACTAACCAGAAGCTATGCACCTGTGGATGTGCCATCATGCACATTATGCAAGCTTATTTTGTGTTAAAAGGGACATCAGTGAAGATTTCAGGGTATCATTTTTTCATTATATGAGAAGAATCCTTTTGGCTCTGCAAAGAAAGACACAATCAGCATTTGATTATAAAAAATTTAGTTGTAACCTAAGAAAATTTTCTTTACTTACTGTTTAGGACTTCTCAGTTTTATAAAAAAAAAAAAAAAAAAAAAATTCTGTTTCTACTCTTTATAAGCAATCCAGAGAACACTTCCTGTATTGATTAATCAAATGGGGCAATTCATAAAGTTTGACTTCATGGGTCCAACTAGAGGATAAAGACTTTGTATAGAAGGCAAGAGAAGGCTTCCTGTAGTATGTGATGCCTTTCAAGTTTGATTCCTGATACTGTTACAGATCAGTCACCTCTACAAGTTCTGACCAACTTGTGGCTCTAATGGGAAGCAAATTTACGCAATACATGCAGAGCCTAAGTCTGTAGTTTTTTCTTTCCGTGATGTCTCCATCAGCAAGGTCCTCTAAATAGAGCAATTATGTTAGCATTTGGATATTTATACTTGTGATCTATAATTACGCCGGTGGATGTCAATGTTCAAATAGTCTTTGTGGACTCTGAAAGCCTCAGAAAACTATTTTCCTTAGTGTAGAAATGAGCACAAAATAAATACTCATTTTTGCTTCCACTTTTACTTCAACCATGTATCTACTCATTTTCTCTCTGGGGTGATCATGGGTATTTAGATTCCAACACTAAGTCCTCTGCTGCAAAATTCTGTGCATGGGTTACTTTTGAAAATTCACATCCTTTATGATTGCGAAGTTTTCTTTTTTTAATCAAAAGTGGCTTTCTTGTTTTAACTTATCCTTAGTCTTACCTGTGAGTTTCTTCCTTAAAGAAAACAATAGTGCTTATGATCCTTTCTTTCAGGAAATATGATCCTTCCGTTATAAGAAATGCAAAGAAGGGGCTGGGGATTTAGCTCAGCGGCAAAAGCGCCTGCCTGACAAGTGCAAGGTCGTGAGTTCGGTTCCTGGTACCGGAGGAAAAAAAAAAAAAAAAAAATGCAAAGAACCGGGTATTAGTTTCTTTTTATCTAATTGTAGACAATTCAATATAAATCATTTTTAAATATGAACTATATTTTTCTCAAATCTTGACTAGGTTAATCAATGACTATTATGTTTTCTCTAGTGCCTGAATGTATTTTTTTCACTTCTTACACTTATCCCCTAATAACACAATTTGAAATGACCTAGGAAGGATGAGTATGCTTTTAAAATGTCAAAACTATAGGCTGACTAAACTAGGTAAGGATGAGGGATGTTCCAAAAATTTTGTGGGACTGAGGATATAGCTCAGCAGCGCAAGTTCCTGCCTGGAAAGCACAAGGTCCGGAGTACGATTCCCAGTAACAAAAAAAATGCAAAATTTTTGTGGAAGGTGAAATAATTAAAATATTAAATTTGGGGTTTTTTTGGTTGTTTGTTTTGTTTTGTTTTTTGTTGTTTTGTTTTTTTCTGGTACTGGGAATCGAACTCATGACTTCACGCTTGCCAGGCAGAGGCTATGCCAGTGAGCTAAATCCCCAGCCCCAATAAAATAATGGAGCATCATGCCTGATATACACACCTGCCCCAAATAGATAATGTTACTGAATATACAAGCTATAATATAAAACATTAATCAAGTATTTATAATGATTTGTTTTTAATGAATAAAACAATGAACAAGAGAGGATGAACTATTGATTCAATAGGTACTTGAACTAAAATCTTTCATCTTGACTCATATTTTAAAACCATGATTTTATCATTTCAATTATGATGAAAAAGTCCACATCTTCATATTTGTTAGTCTAGAAGAGATTTAAACTTCTGCACAATAGAATCATACTGTTTCAGAGACAAAAATATCTACTGTTCTGCAAGCCACAGGACAATCAATAGAAAACCACATTGAGTGTTTCACAGGCTATTTGCCAATCCCTTAGAGGGGAAATTATTTCTGATGTGCAGCATGGTATCAGTTTCCTCTCCTAAGATATATGAGAATCTTTCTCCCCACCATCATTGACAAAAGACTCAGACATCTCATGATCTAACTTTATAATATATCCTCTCCTAGGGAATTGCTTTATCAAATATTTGAGAACAGAGAATTAATGGTAAATAAAAAAATCAAACTAACTCTATAATGACTGCTGAAATGAACAATGTACTTTCATATAAGAGAAACAACTGGAAAATGTCCATATAAAATAACTCCCGTTTAGAGATTCTGGCTAATAAAGATCAGAAAACATAAAATTTTGAGCAGAAATCAGACAACTCTTTCTGAAGGACCCAGTTTATTTGAAATGGTGAACAAGGTACAAATAGTTTATTGTTTTCAAAAAGCTCTGCAACAACACATGTAGACAAATCATAGATTGTGTTAAAAATTGTGGATTTTTGATTTATGACTGCATTGTCTTCTTTTCTCTGAAGAACTGTATGGGGAGGTGCAAGATAGCAGTCAAAAAATTTCTTTCTATCTGGTTATATCTCCTTGAATTCAAAAATTCATAAAACTGCAAGGTGAAAATAAAGATCTCATTTTATTTAGTAAAACTGAATTTGAACCATCTCATAGTGCTATGTAATAAGTAGTTGATAAATCACCCTCATTTAAGGTGATAAAACTAGTAAGTTTCTATTCAAATCATTAAAGTACAGGGTTTAATATTTTATATGTTCTGAAATAATGAATAATGTGCTATTGTTTTCTCTCTTTCTTATCAGGAGCAATGACAAGTGCATGTGATCTCAGCTTCTCTGAAAGCTGAGGCAGAAGGAAATCATGTTTCAAGTCAGCCTGAGCAACTTAGCAAGACTTTCTTCTTTCTTTCTAGTTTCTTCCTTGCCTTTAAACAAACACCTGGAATTCTATGTAATATATTGCTTTTTTAGCCAAATATGAAATGGTGGCATACTTCTTTGGTGATATTTCTGATAATTTGAACCCAGGGCCTTGCACCTGCTAGACAAAATCTCTCTCAGTGAACTATATCTTCAGGAACTTTATTTTTAGTTAGTAAAATATTTCAGTCATCTTAATGTCCTATGTGCATTGCCATTTACAAACAATGCACGTGCACTGTGAACTTAGTTTAAAACTTTGAAACTACGCTTCAGTTGTTTTGATAAGTAATTCTTTTCTTGTGTGTGTACTGGAATCAAACTCAGGATCTTGCGCTTGCCAGGCAGGCATTTGTGCGGCTGAAATATATCCCCATCCCCAAACACTTAATTTTGAAATTTAAATTTAAACTTTAATTCTATGACAATGTAACTAAGATCCTTAACCAACTATCTTAAATATGAAAATAGACCTGTGTAAGTTGGGAGCAAAATTATTATATTCACTATAAAACAAAGAATATCAAAATATTTATGGTTAAACTAATTTCTGAAATAGAAATACTAAATAATTTTCACAGTGCCTCAACTGCATATCTTTCAGCCATGTCCTCCTGTATTTCGTAGATCATTCCCTAGTTGTTCCAGGAGATGAAAAATTCTTCCTTTTCTTTCTTGCAGTGCGGCCTCATTAGTGTTCTGGAGTACTGATTCTCTTGTATTTCTGTTATACAGACATACTGGATTGCTTAGCATGAGAGTGGAATCACGAAACAGAACTGACCCTTTTGAAGGAGGAATCTGTAGTTGCACTTACCTGTTTCCTTCCAGTGTATGTAAGATGCAAATCTAGGTTTAGAGGAAGAGGTAGGAAGAAGAGTGGAACAAATATATATGAACATAAATATGTGTATGCGTGCATGAATACAGTATAAGTAATCTATAAACACTAGTCATAGCATATGTATATATAAAAAAACTATATGTATGTGTATTATATATCATATTTTTGTGAACGGTCACAAACCCAATGGTTTTTATTAGGCATAATATTTCTCCACTGGGGACTATTTTACTTCTTGGACCATATTTGAGTATGTTTGCAGACATTGCAGATATTTTTGGTTGTCACATACATAGAATGGCCTGTTCATAGCACAATTTAGCGGCAGGAGAAGCTGATAATATCTGGAAATAATACAGAGGATAGGTCCTCATAAACAAGAATTACTTGGAAAAAAAATGGCTTAGTGCGGATCTTGAAAAACTCTTGGCATCATATCAGTGAATATCAAAGGATGAGGGTTTACTATTCTTTAATGTGACACTGTGAAAAAATGAAGTAAAAGCATAATAAAATTAGGTCCTATGAATCTCTTGATAAGACACCATTGCAAAGAAATTGCAATGTGTATCAATGAATTTCTCAACAATATCTGAGATCAGTGGAATTTCAATGTCTTTTCTCACCATACCTCTCCACCCACGCTTTGCACCAAATTCTGCTGGGCAACTTGAGCATCGCTTATCTCAGGCAACCTGCTAACTCTGTGCTTCATCCCTTTCTCAAGCTTCAGAGTAAGAGCCATTTGGCCTCTTCTCCTCCAGAAGACTTGTCCTAACACAAGCAACTATTAAAAGCTATAAATTAAATTATTTCCTCCAGGAAACTTGTAAAAACTTGCTTTTCTCTGAGAAAGACCCTCCACTTTGCTCTGTATTCTAATCAATAGTTTCATAATTCAATTCAAACATTTATTATGCAGCATCTGGCAGCTCCTTACATACCTGTGAAATCACTAGAATACATATTATATTTACGTTTATTAAATCTTTGCCTTCATTGAAAATCAGACACATGAAACTGTGGTAAAATCTTGAGTGTTTAATATGATTTATGTATCTGAATTTTCATGTGTTTAGTATGTTTTCAGTATTTTACAGACATGACTTTATTAATTTTTTTTCATGATACTATGAGAAAACTATTGTCATTATCCTTCTTTAGCATGGGAGGTAAGGAAGGTTTGGGAAGTTATAGGTTTGGCAAAGACAGAATGTTAGGTCTCTTGTTTGAGTCTCCATTCTCAAGTGAAAAGTTATACTGTGGTACTAAGTTAAGTTTGTTGAAGTTAAGGTGAAAGACCTTCTATCATTGAAAAAGTTTTTATGTGACACAGCAAAACATAATTTTGACTGCTGAAGGCACAATGGGAAAGAGGTTCTCTGAATGTTAGCACCATTTTCCAAATCAGGAGGTACATTTTCTCAGGACCTGAGAAAGAAATATTTACAATGGAGGAGGGGGAGTACATTTTATTATCTCAATAGTTCAAAGTACTGTTTTAAAATAGGTACATGGTGCAGCTTTGAAAATGATAAAATACTAACAATATATACAGGGAATATTTCTAAGTATTTTATATAATTAATTTGCATAACAACCATACAAGAAAAATATTTTCATTATTCCCAGTATACAGATGTAGAAATGAGATGATGGAGATATTAAGTAACTTGAGCAAGATCATATTGCTAATTTTTTTCTCTGAATACTCATGTAAAATGATGGATTAATTAGGGGAAGTATTGGAATGTATAGAAAAGTTTTCATCGGGAAGATGGAGTGAGTACTAAATATATTTGGAATCACAGATTGTTTTGAAAAAATGTCCAATTACAACTGATATACAGGAGAAATATGTTGGTTATCAATATTTGTTTTATACAAATATTATGAGTGACATGACTCAGTTTCATGTCTCTTGGATATTAAAATTCTATAAAAATTCTGTACAGACATAAAATAAAATAATCATCACATAAGTAATTATAATGGGTGAGAGAATTGATAGGTCTCTTACAAAGGAAAGATTACCACTAGTCTGAGAAATTTTCAAATTGTTTGTGATATGCAATAAGATAAACAAAATATGTGTTACTAAACGCTGCAAGAGGATGAAAGTTTAGAAAAGACTGAAGATGGTGAAGACAGAAAAAGTAACCAAGATAGTTTCTCTCTGCATTCACTCTGTATCACATCATTTTCCTTTCTTTAGCCAATGTGCACTAAAAAGTTCTATTTTGTTTTTCTTTCATCTGTAATAATCAATGAAACTTTTGAAAAACACTAATTCCCACTGTTGATAGGCCTTCCAGATTTCCTTTGCCTTTGCTTATGTCATGCTTCTTCCTGAGGCGGAATTCTGCATAGAGGGATCAATTACAGGGAAAAGCTAGAATGACAGTTTTAGTCTTCTGTGGCTTGATTATATCTAAAGTTTCTTGGTTAAATGATGAGACACTCCCTACAGACGTGGATCATTGTATTACCCATTCCAGGAGAGAGAGAGTGAGAGAAAAAGATCTGGGAGCAAGAAAAATGAACAGCGATAATTAGACTTAATTTATGTTTGAATCTTGACAAGCAGTGGATACTTGATCATGTTTAAATAGATTGCATATGTTCCTTCCTTATTTAGACAAAACAAATTATAAAGAAATCTTTAATAGGGTGAACAAGTGGATCATTATGCTCAATTTTGGAGGGACTGGATATGATGAAAGAATAATTATGATGTAACCAAACATACAGGATTCATTACCAGAGGTATGAAGAAATTTCATTATAAAATAATTAATAAATTAAAGAAACATTTGTTTCCTAGATTTTTCCAGGGCTTTCTGGTATTCATACATTATGTAATAAGTTTTATTTTAGTTTCCAGGTTTTTTGTAGTTCATAAAAAGCATTTTATAATGTGCTATATCAAGTGAAGTTCAATATAAAGTTGTTTGAAAAAAATCATTTTAATATCATCATTTCTAAAAAATAAGTGGAACATAAGCAAATACAGAGAAGTGTCACTCAGAAACATCAAAATAAATGGTTGGATTGATTATCATGGGAAAATGAAGAAACATAAATGAAAACTGCTGAAATCCATATAAGATGTTGATTTTTATCTTTTCTGCATCGTAAGAAAGCTTTTTAGCGAAGTGCATTGCTTTCTGAACCTGCCAAAAACCTTTTTCACAAAATGAGAAACTACAGCTACCAGTTTATATCAATCAGTATGCAAATAAAGGAAAGAAAAACTCCAGGTGCTGTATATATTACATTTGCAAAGAGATAATTTGCTGTGGCTTATTCTTTACCACTGCAGTCACCTAATTCAGACAATGGCTAATGGATGTCAGAATTCTGGTAAGAGACTGAAAGGCTCAAGTAACATGAAAATTGAATTCTGTTAGTTTAGTAGACTCTGAAATGATAAAAGGTATTTTAAAAGGCTTATGATTGATTGAGGTTATCCAAACAGTGTCAGCCTATTAATGCTATAAATCCTCTATAACAAAAAGCTTTGGATCTATAATACTGTATTAGATACCACTTGGGATCTGAAATTTGCAGAAAGAATTACATATAAAAATTCTAGATGCAATTGACTTTGGTGATTGAACCTAAAATGAACTTCAAATCTTTAACTAACTGAATAATTTGTTCCACTTCCTTTCCTCTAATGTTGTAAAAGATGCAATATTTTAAAGTATATTAGACAATCTTTAAACCTCAATTTAAAAACTGCCTCCTTACTACTAAGATGGTGATCTAGAGGATTCAAATGTGATGTTTAGCCATTTGGGTACAGAAGGTACAGTCTTAGTTTTTATTTTTTTCAAGCACTTCTGAGTGGAAACAAAGCAAAAGTAATTGATCAATGGAGACCAGTTCAATCTAATGAAGCAGAAATCACCATAAACTAAAGGCTTAAAATATAAAATTCAAGTATGTTAATTAAGAGAAAAGGTAATATGTTGTGAACAGGATATTTTGCTTAGTTTACTAACAATTGTATAAAAATTCTTATCTGTGTGTTCATGAAAATATTGTTGCTTAAAATTACCAAACTTAAAAGTAAGGTGTTGAATTATTTTATCATATCAAAGATGCTAATGATAAATGTTTATTTTTTATTTTATATAAGTCATCATTGTAGTGGAAGACAGGTGAATATTTCCCTCCACTCATGGGATATTTACCAGAAGTTCTCAGAGATTGATGTTTAATTAATTTATAAGTCAATTTCATACTGATTTTTTAAATATGGATTAGAAAGTTATTCCAAATTAACTTCCAAAGGAGTTTTTAAAAATTTAAACAGAAACAAATAAAAATAATAGAGTTTTAAAATAGGTTATTATGAGAGTTACAGTTATTAACACACTACATATGGTTGTCCTTGTGGTAGTTATTTAGAGTACAAGATACAGGCATAACATCTTGTAAAAGCAATATTAACACAAACCTTTCTTTTCAATGAACTAAGAACAACTAGGTGTATAGCTATATTAACTACCTTGTGTATAAATATATATATATTTTTTTCTTTTTCCTTTCTCTTCTTTTCCATCCTTTATCATAATTTGTCTTTCCTTTTGAACATTCTCTTTCCAATTCAGAATATCTATTGTACATTTTGGACCTTATGTACTTATTGAGTTTCTCATACTAGTGAGACAATATGATGTTTACAAATATAGGTCTGATTTATTTCACTTATGAGTATGTCTTCAATTGCATCCATTTACCTATGAAAGTCTCCCGTTTATCCCTCTTTATGACTGAGAGGTACTCCATTATATATTAAAAAACCATATTTCTTTTATCCGTTCTTTGGTTTCTGGGCATTTGGGTTGTTTCCAAAATTTAGCTGTGTTAAATCATGCTACTAAAAGCATGGTTTTTTTTTTTTTTTTTTTTTGTTTTTCTCTGGTACCGGGAACCGAACTCACGACCTTGCGCATGCTAGGCAGGCGCTTTTGCCACTGAGCTAAATCCCCAGCCCCTAAAAGCATGGTTCTACATGTATCGATGTGGCATGATGGGTTTAATTCTTCTGGAGAGAAGGTGACTCAAACTTAAGATTCTCCAATCTGGACCTCCCAGAGTGCTGAGATTGTAGTGTGGCCACAACTCATCCAGGTCATCTAAAACATTTCATGTTATTTGCCATTCATCTTATGCAGAGTTCCAGCTCATCAAACCTTGAAACATAACTTTTGTTTTGTTTGCATTGTACTATACATTTCATTTTAAAATTGTTACTATTTTGCCTGTTTATATACCCAACTCTCAGAAATTCTTTTCCTGGCCATTTTAATAAAAGCTAACTCCACTTCACTGACATAATTTTTAATAAAATGCATCACATCAGTGCTTGGAAAGACCTTGTAATACTATTTTCCTTGTTTATTACCTGTTTCTCCTCCCTTTTTCCCAAGTACAATGAGAAGAGGACCCTATAGGTCTCATTTAAGTCTCATTCATATTCATGTTTTGGGCCTATTTTTTGCACAAAATGGACCAATAAATAATTGTTGAAGAAATGAATAATAAAACTTAAAATGTCTCCTGTTAATCACATTTGCTTCTGTGCTAACTGTTTTAGGAAAATAGGATAAAATGTAATTACTCCGTTATTCTTACATGGTAAGTCCCATAGGAAATTGGTGTCCACATTTTCATATAGTACATGCAATGCTGAGCTAAAAAAGTTGCAAAGAGGGGTGTAAGTGTTGAAATTAAAGTCATAATTAGTATTTCTTCTACATCCTCTATATAATTTGTACATTTCTGCTAAAACTCCAGATTACGCATCATTAAATAATTTTACAATCAGTCAATATATCATCCTAAAATATCACAACTAATGAGTAAGTGGGGTTTGGTATAATATGCTTAAAAACTATAGGATGTCAAAATGAATAATCCCAGAAAAACTATAATTAACCTCCAATAAGATGAGTATAGTTGAAATATGTCAAATTCCTAATATGGAAATACTCAGTAAACATATGATTTATACATGAAGGAAAACCTCCAAGATAAGTGGTTATTATCAATGTTTAGTTACATCTTACTGAAAAAAGAGGCTATCATGAAGAAATTAAATACAGCAAATGTTGGCAAAACATCAAGGAAAAGAAAACTTTTTATATTGATGGAAGTGTAAACTGGTATAACCACTATAGAAATTGGTATGAAGATTCCTCAGAGAATTAAAATTAGAAATTCCGTTTGTCCTAGCTGTACCACTTCTAGGTGTCTTACCAATAGAGTAAAGTCATATTTTAGCACTATATTTATACCCATCTTTATAGCAGTACAATTTTTAGTACCTAAATCTTGGACGCAGGCTACATGTCCATGAACAGATGAATGGATAAAGAAAACGTGATCTTTACATGCAATGGAGTACTACTCTGCTATAAAAGATAAATCTGAGTCATTTGTATGAAAATTGATACACCTTGAAACTATAATGTTAAGTGAAATAAGTCAGGCTCACAAGCTTCAATATCATAGGGCTTGACTTATAAGAGAAACTTAAAATTTAAATACAGAGAAAAAAAGACATGCTAGCTTGTAGGGAGATAGATCTTTTTCATGTGGGAAGAAGGAGAGAAAGGGGAGTGAAGAGTGGGCAAGGGGATAAGAAAAGACCTGAGATGCGTTATGTGCATGGACCAATCACTATGCATTGCAAATGTATTAGTGAAAATTCAATCTAAAGAAAGAAAAGAAAAGCAAAATACACAATGAGGGGGAATCAACATAAAAAACATTCTCAGACTAAAGAAGCCAAACACATCTTACAATGGAAATAAGGGAAGCACAGGCTTTCTGTGTGTAGTATGAATTTTGGGAGTCTACATTTAGCTACCACTGCTTATTGATACAAATTCTTAATGTGTGTGAAAAAATTATATGTCATCCCAATTGATACTTGCATTACTTTGTGGCTACTGCCTAGTCATCCTGGTGTAACAGTGCCTTGGAATTTTTGACATGCCCTTTGTAGCAGTACATATTTAATTTAGTTTTAAAAAATATCCATTGACTAATACTTGCTGATTCTCCTTCTGAATGAAAATACTATGATAGAGTCCATCATATTTTTAGAAATTGAATGGAAACTATTTTTCTACTATAAAGTAAACCATGAATTTAGTTTAACTTTAACTTCATTGCAGTCTTAATATTCCAATAAAATATATCTCTTCTTATAAACCCAATTTTAGACTAAACAGAATGGAAAATTTTCATCTCGTACATATGAAATTACAAGTTATTTGTTTCTCATGTAAATCATCAGCCCATGAAAATGATAAAAGTTCTAGGATAACTATGTGCTTCTTTAAGATATTTAATGTCATCTGATGGTACATGTTAGAATAAAAATTGATATGTATATAACTTTCAATAACCAGTATATGGTTAACACTGAGAAAGAAAGATTCTTAGAAGGTATTAACACTAATTGTGTTTCATATTTCCTACTAGTATTTTTATTAGTAGAATCCTTCCTTATTACTTGCATAAAACAATTCTAGTTTTTGTTTCATCTTCGTTTTTGTATGTACAGTCATTCCTTGGCAGCTGCATAGAATTGGTTCCAGGGCTCCCTACACATAGCAAATTTATGGATGTTCAAGCTCCTTAGAGTACATGGCACTATGCCGACATATAACCTATATGCTCCCCTGTCATATACTGTGAACTACCATGAAAAGAAAAGCAAAATACACAATGAGGGGGAACTAACATAAAAAACATTCTCAGACTAAAGAAGCCAAACACGTCTTACAATGGAAATAAGAGAAGCACAGGATTTCTATGTGTAGTATGAATTTTGGGAGTCATAAGTTATACACAGATAACTTAAATTAAGTTATACACAGATAACTTAAAATATCTTGTACAGTGCAAATGCTATATTATTCATTGTTATTCTGTATTTTAGGGAATAATGGAAAGAAAAATGTGTTCATGCTAAGTACCCACATATGTCCTTCTTGATATTCAGGTCACTGTTTATTTGAGTCTGTGGATAAGGAACCTGTTACATGTGGAGAGCTGACCATGATTTTCTTGATAATACTCCTGAATTCCTTATCCTTCACTGCCTTACTGTATGTCACCCACAATTCAAAAACCGATTGTTGTTGTCTCCCCACGACTAGTGAGTAAGTCTAGAAACTGGCATTAACTTAACCTTAGAGGTAGAACAGAAATAAAGAAGTAATAAAATTTTTATTTTGTTTTTAAAAAATCTTAAAATATAATGATGAATATAAAACATTTTACCACCACTAACAGTGTACACTTCCAATTTAGCAATTTTTGACAGTATGTTAGATTTTAAACATAATTGCTTTCATTTACTCTGGCAAATCTATAATAATAATTTTTTATTGATTCACAATTTTAGGTGTTTAGTGATAAATATCTCATATTTCACATTATCACAGAATTTAATAAATATGTCAGACAATTAGGCTTGCCATAGATATGTTCAGTAAATTTTTATATGAACTTATTTTCTTACTTGGCTGGGGATATAGCTTAGCGGCACGCTGCCTCCCTGACAAATGCAAGATCCTGAGTTCAATTCCTGGTACAAAAAAACAAAAAACAAAAAACAAAAAACAAAAAAAACCCAGAACTTATTTTCTTGCTAAAACATGTTCTCTATCTTTATTTCATTATTTGCCTACTTCTGACTCTACTATATTTCATATTGGAAGACATTAATGAAGTCACATAGTGAAATCATTTTCCAAATGGAAGGCATATATATGTTTTAAAATGGATCTCTCTCAACACATTTGGAATATACTCTGTGTATCTAGTCATACTACAAATAAGTGACACTGTTATCTGCTGCTTTTTCTTAAACTGAAAATTTGTCCAAAATCCTAAATATCTAACCAATACAACAATTTCTGATTCTTATTACTGGGAACAATGTGAAGACCCTGGAATGAACACATTGAATAAGAAGAAATTTTAGAAAAACAAATATATTTAATGCATGTGTTATAACCTTAAAAATGTGATCATCTATATCTCTATCTATATCATCTAGCTATATATAAATAAACATAATCTCAAAAATTTTCATAACTTGAATTAATCCATAGAAAAAGAGACACATACACACGCACATGCAAGCACACCAAAAAATATGGGCAAATATTGAATAAAGGCACACCTGGAACAATTCAAGCTCAAAAATCAAAAATAAGATACTGAAAAAAATCTATTTTGCATATTTTTAAATTGTCAACTTACAATATTTTGGAGCAGCAGTCTTAGTTATTCAACTTCTTGAAAAAGACAAGTTTATTGATCAGGCAGTGTAGTTAGGGGTAAAGCAGTAAAAATAAAGTAGCAATTGATTTGTAAGTAATACTTCACGGAGGGAGTCACAATTTGAGTTGAAGGTTAGTCAATACAGGATGACGTAAATGGTTGCAGGTAGAAGATATCTCATGATGACAGAAAAGGAAGTAGAACATTAACTTATTATGAAAATCTCTGAGCATATGTTAGATATATACATACATATTAGATATATATAAGATATATATATCACATTTTTGAAATTACAACACATGCATTAAATATACTCATTTTCTAAAATTTCTTCTTACTAAATGTGTTAATTCCTGCATTGATAGATAGCTTAAGGACACGTGTAAGTGAATTAGTGAATTACTAATGAACATGTTTCATTTCAGTTTTAATTCGTGAGCATAGATCTTACCTTCTGATATTCTGGGTTCAAACCCAAGGCTTTATACCATCTTACTAGTTGAATTTGCATTAGGTATGTATTTCTCAAACCTCCAGGTTTCCTTCTTTTAAAAGGAACAATGAAGAATTTTTTAATTTATATTTTAAAATATAAATATATATTTAAATATGCAAATACGTCAGGACTCCAAGGACCTCTGAAAGCTGCAGACCTCCAGGTTTCTTGTTACCACACTAAATTGTGCTAATAATGATTATCATTTTGTTTTTATAATAAAGTAATTTAATAAGAGCAAACACATTTGAAATTGCTTAATATTTGATAGAAATTATTGTGTGTTCAACTCGTCTGCAGATAGGAAAAATTATTTTTCCCAACATATAAATGTAAAATTAATAGAATTTTCTCAATTTCAAACAATTAGTGCATAGAAGAAGGAGTAATTGAATAACTAAAAACACACAGAAACACAGACACACACACACACACACATGAAGCTAGCTCCAGAATTGGTTGCATCCGCCACTGGAGAAATATTTCTAACAAGTATCTTTTCTCAGCCTGACAGGTAAAAAGAACTTCACGAATGTTTGTTGAAAAGAAAAACATAACACAAGAGACTTGAAACATGGAAATTCACAGCATTCTACTTTCTTTCCAGTTCCATCTTGAATTCATTTTTCTCTCATAATACAAAGGACTGAAGAAAACTGTGAAAGGATTCTGGATCTGAAGAAGCTGATCCCGCAGTAACTGTATTTGCCCCAGTGCACTCACCCAGTAGGAGCGTGAAAAGGTAGCAGGTTCAGAGAGCTCCGTCAAAGATTTCTACCAGCCAAATATTATCAGTTTTATCATTTTTACTATTATTTTGTTTCAATTTTGTGTATGGCTGCATCTCAATTCTTTTCTAGTAAGTTTGTTCTTACGTGATCTCCTTGATATTTTGCTTGCCAGGAGCTGCAATAGCTTAGGTCATTTACAGTTCTCCATAGTTTGTTGAACAGAAGTCACTCAGTGGTGAACGGTATCAGTGAAACAAGTAAGGAAAGATAAAACTTTTCTCTATTTATGCCAAAGAAAGTTTCCCTCCAGGTCATTCTAAACTTTAAGGCGCTTTCTTGATACTTTAATACGTGATGTTTGCATACTCATCCCCCTTAGGAACTGGGGATAATTCAGCTTGTGCTTTTACATTTTATTCTCTACTTGGGGCCAGCAAGACTAGGATAAAAAATCAACTTCAAATAAATTATTAATTATAATAACAATAGCCATAGTATTGCAATATTTAAATTCTATACAAAGTTGGATATTTAGTTCCAAAGAATGTAATGTATTACAAAATAGGTCAGTGGGTATATGAAACAAGAATCAGAGAATTGCTGAGGCTGGGGATTTAGCTCAGCTGCACAGCGCCTGCCTGGCAAGTGCAAGGTCCTGAGTTCGGTTCCCGGTACTGGACAACGCCCCCGCCACCCCCCCAAAAGAATCACAGAATTGCTAATGTCAAATAAATTCCCAAGGCTATACTCTAAAAGAAAAATGTTAAGAAAAACTGGGAATAATAAAAAGTGTTGGAAATTTTAAATGAGGAGAGAAGGGAGATTTAAAAAGTTGAGAATAGTTAAACATATCCATAAGAAAATTACTTAAAATGGAAAATCTGAAAATTAAAAGAACTTAATGAATTTTACAGGCCTTAAATAGAAAACATACATATTCATTAAAGTTGTTGATCTTTACAATAAAAGTATTATGATAATCTAAGACCATAAATAAAGTATTTGAAAGCCTCCTCTTTGAACAAAGAGAATCTGATTAGTATCAGACTAGCATCAAATGAACATATGCAACAAGTTAGGGTTGAAAACACTGAAATCACATACACTTATTGTGGAGAATTCAACTTCATCAGAAACATCTAATGCTGAAGTGACACAGAAAAACTAATTTGAGGTCAATAATTTAGAAAAGATGTTACCTATCTACCTCAACGAAGAAGCAAATTATTATGTTTCACTCTTCATCTTTTCCCTTTTGAATTTGCATAGCAGGGATTCAATAGTAATTTGAAAAATTGAGTCTGATTGTTTTATGGAAATCGGTTAGTTTCTGTAGTTTCATGTGTTAAGCAAGAGTTCCATTACTCAAGCACTGTAAAAGCCACAATAATGTTTCTATCCTCAGAGGGATCCATATCCTACTCTTTAGAACTTGTAAGTATGTTATCTTACATAGCAAGATGGACTTTGCAGATATTAAGATGAGAAAATATAATGTGAAAATATGGTTGAACGGGCCAATCATATGTCTAACTTCCAGACACAAAAGAAAAAAAGAACTTTGGTGAGTCAACTAGGGCTCTCCTCTATCTCTATCTTTCTCTTTATTGCAGTATCAGAGAATCTTGTCTTTATATCCTTTACATTGATTTATATTGAATTGAGTTATGCTGTCATTGTGCAGTCTTAAAGATCTTCCAAATTGTGTGCATTTATGTGTTATATCAATTTAAATTTTATATAATAGTTATGCTTTCTGATAAATCCAGTACTATATTTTGCTGCAGAAACATTTAAACATTGTGTATTTAACATATCTACTTGATTCTCAGTCAATTTTTGGGCTCTGAGACTTAGTTGAGAACATTAACTCTCTCCATATATTTTAAAATAATTCTGCAAGCATGTTATTCTGTTTCCACATACAAACAATTAAACATGTCTAATCAGTATTAAATGATTCATTATTTTCCTACTGAAATGAATTTTTCATTGTTTTCATTTATAAAAAATGTATATATTTGTATAGAATTTATTACCAATTATCCATTTACCTTTGCCAATAACTTTGACTATTATTAGGCCAAAGCCAAAATTCTACTTTCAGCTCCTTTGTGTAAATTTTAAACTTAAAAATGAACATCGCTTAATGGAAAGATGTGAAATCATATGTTGCCTCTGTAAGATATTTGGGAATCAATTTAATATGTTGCTGAAATAGTGTGCAGCCTGATTTTGTTCAGCTTTGTCTTATATTAATCACCTACATTATGTTTTTAAACTGTGAAACATACTCTACAGGTATTTATTGTAAATGATCTATTTTCACATATCTCATACAAATGTGAATTTACACTGTTATTACTTTGACTTGAAGAAGGAGAGATGACAATGAATTCAAGTTGGCATGCTTTGGCTTTGCTATATTTGACCTTGTCACTTTTATTCTTCCCATTATTTTAACATTTACATTTCCCTTTCTCTATTTCCTGTTTATATATATAATCTACAACTGTGTTAAAATGAAATAGATCTTTCTGAAATTAAGAACTCTCTTCAAAATTAAGATGCTATAATTTCCTTTAGCTAAAGCCCTTAGAATGCTATCAGTTCTCTGTTCTCCTATTTCAACATTTGTCTTCTCAAACAAGACTTTTGAAAATATTTATCTCCATATCTTTCTTACCCATAAACAACTAAGTTACAAAAAAACTGATTAATAGATACAGTGCTCAAGTATTCTCAAATTATTTTTTAAACTTTTTGAAATTGAAACTGATGATATTTGAGCTGTGGAAAACCCTTGGGTCTTATTGTAACTATCCCATTAGCTTGCAGTCTAGACTTCATTTCAAAGTTTAGAATCCCAAGGTCTACATCACATTGAGGTGAATTTCATCAAAATTTCTGGGACATGATATGATCAGAGTTCATTACTCTCTTCCCAGCACTTACTTAAATTTTCATCTTTTTTGCCACATCTGCAGAAATATCTTTTGTTTAAATTCCTTTTGTTTAAAAAATACAGATTGATTATTTTTCTTTGATAGGTGTGTTTTTTTATTGTTAGTATTACTATTATGTTAGAAAACAAAAACTGATATTATAAAAAAGCAGATGAGTTTCTACTTCCCAGATTTTCATCTCTGAATGCAAGAATATGTTAGAGTAACCACTGGAAAGATTGCCACATGGGCTGAGTAGGGCTGGTAGTGTCTCTAGGCAATTCAAAAATATTTACCTTTTGTGTGTGTTCTCAAAGGCAATGTAGGAAATGATCAAATAGAATAACTAATACTGAGTAATATAAAACTAATTAGGAGTTTGGGAATTCACCTGATCTGTTGATACATTTTTCTTTCCCATTTTAAACTGAATTTCTAAATATTAAACAAGTGATTTTTGTTTTAAACATAAAATATGAAGTACAGAGAAATTCTTTAAAAAACTATGAGTCACAAAATAACGATGAAACTGTAACCTTGTGTGTTGAATATTTTGTAAAAATTTCTATATGCTAATGATAATAATTGCTTGTACTAAAGGTGAGGCAAAAATGTTTTACCTTTGACACGGCAGCAAAATTTATCAATGCAAATTATTCATAGAATAATAGCTGTCTAATTATGTTAAAAATGCTGAAGTTATGCATCAACAATCTTTATTTAACATAGTTTTAATATTTTTGGAAAGACACTATTTTTTCTAAAGTTTTATGTCTGATCAACAGTCTGTAGGAGCAGCTAGTTTTGATTAAAATGACTCAGTTTTACAGTTCAGTTGTCATTCCTTGTGACTTTATTACAATTTCTTATAAAAGCAAGAATGAACAAATGAGATCACATTGCATAAAGGTAAAACAGAAAAAAGAATTTCTGTTCAGCAAAGAAAATAATCAGCATAGTGAAGAGACAGACCACAGAATTGAAAAAATATCTGCTTGCTATTCTTCAAAGAATTAATATCTAGAATAGGGTATACTAAGAACTCAAAAATAAGACCCTCCATTTCAAAGACACAATCAAAAATGGGTATCTGGAATGAATAGGCACTTCTAAGATGAAATCCAAATGACCAAAAAATACATGAAAAAATGTTCAACATCACTGACTTTTTAAGAAATACAAATGTAAACAACACTGAGATTCTGTGTCACTCCAGAAAGAATAGCTTCAGAATACATATATACATACCTATATGTATGTATGTGTGTGTGTGTGTGTATATATATATATATATATATTCCATACCATGAATGCAATTATAAACTGCACATATGTACTAATCAAAATTTTAAATTATATAAAATATATTTTATGTAATATTTTTCTGTGATGATTATTTCATCTCTGTCACTACAAAGCACAGGTTATCACACACAACTAGGCTATTTAAATAAGATTTTTTCATCTTATTTTTCCCAAATATTCTTCTTTTTCACTTACTCTAGAGCAGGTAGATAGGATCATTGTCATTTTTTGGATGCAGGTACTAGAACACGAGACTGGTACTCAACTACAATTTTAGAGCTATAATCAATAATTTTGTCTCTAAACTCTTCACTCTGCTTTGTCATATAGTACAGCATAGATAGAATTTGTTATATATATCATTACAGCAAAAACAATTAAGATAAATGATATATTTTGTATTTCTCTGTTAGTCTCCTGTGACAATTTACTTATGCCATGAAGTGGCAATAGAACTTGATAGGCCTGCAAATCACTAATCCATTTATGACACAGCTGTGTTTCAAACAGTAGTTTGATTAGAAATGGAATGTCTATACACAAATGATAGTATAACATACTGCTGTTGTTTCAAGTCATAGAATATCAAAATAACATAATAGGAAAATATCTACTTTTGCCTACTTGCTTCCTTGTCAAACAATTTCTATGTCTTATTCAGTTGACATGAGGCAATTTTCCTTTTTTTTTCAAGGTTGTTTTTAAAAAATTAGTGTATCTTATAAATATTGGTTTTCTTCATCCATTCCAGGTCACTTGAACCTTGAAGAGCACATAATTTTTAGCTTTTGTTGCCTACTTTTGGTTAATTTGTTTTGTATGGTTTTTTTTCATTTTCTCGTTTCTGATTCATGACAGAAATTTGTGATTGAAGAGGATGTCCTACAAATGTCATTTGTATTAAATACATAAATGGTCCGCGGTGAAATTGCACCCTGTTCACTATTATTACATTCAGTTTTGCCCCTGGTATACTTCCTACTTAGGATTATACAGGTAGATGAATACGTGGACTTTCTAAGATTAATATTATAATGAAAGGTTTGAGAAAACTTAAAACCCTTTGTTACACGCCTCGAGCAAAGTACTATATTTTTTTACTGCGTCAGATTTTCCTGCCTAATTGAGACAGTGGTGGCCATAACAGCAAACTAACCCTCCATAGACAATGAGGTTGGTTTTCTTCTTTGTGCCTAGTACGTATCTATACACACTTAGCTATCCTGGTGGGCAAAACCAGATGGAGAGAATAGCTAACTTCTGATAAAATTTTAAAAAAATCTGCTTCCATGTGAATTCTTCCTGTAGCTTTGTTGTAATTCAAGTTGGAATATAGAACTGTAGCTTCAGGGTTTTTTTAGAAATATCAGTAAATTTAATCTGCAGAGATCTGCTCCATAGATGTAATATTAATTTAATAACTCAATCATTATAATGTCACTTCACTGAATGTGGGGAATTCAATGTGTCATGGTAGCATCCTGATACCACCACACGGAATTCTCTAGTGATTTTTGAGTAAAACTCAGTAGAAACTCTTTTTTTCCCGATGCTATATGAATGTACGGCTTCTTTTATGAGACAACTGTGGAACATTCTGAGTTCCAAAGACAGTTGAAATTTTTTTTCTCAGATAAATAGGTTTATGTTCTTTTTAAGATAAAAATGAACAGTTAGGGGCTGGAGTTTTAGCTCTGCGGCACGGAGCCTGCCTGGCAAGTGAGAGGTCGTGAGTTTGATTCCGGTACCAGAAAAAAAAAAAAAAGAGCAGTTAGCCGTTATCCTTTGCTTATGAGGTTAGCCATTTTTAGCTAGAGAAAAATTAGAAGTCGATATTTTGAAGTAATTTAGTAAATGTCATCTAAAATTAAACTTATTAGAAATGGCAGCTTCCTTTCTTCAAAGTACTACCTTACCGTGCCCTATATATGTGGAAACAGAAACATTAAATTGCATATATTTTTCCTCCTTTTGAGGTACAGAGAGAATGACATTCTTTACCTGCTAACAGAAATAATGCAAAGTAGAAAGTCACACAATTGCACAGATATATTGCACCGTGCAAATTATAGTAAAATTCTTTATAAAATTACTCTCTTGCATGAGTATAGAAAAGCCTCAGTTTTATTAAACTGTGCTTCCTAGCCAAATTACTTAAGATCCTCTGCTCAGCTGAAGTAAGTGTTTGTACGTAACAAAAGTCACAGAAGGCCCCTTGACCAGCAGTTGTTATATTACATATTGTTATCTTCAAAGAAGTTGCTCAGATTACCAGATGTAAGAATGGAAGTTTGATCAAACCATTAAAGGGAATAAGCAAATAATAATTTTAAAGAACTTCACTAGACAAGATGGTAGGAATTCACCAGTGGTTGTTATACTACATATTGTTGTCTTCACATAAGTTGCTCTGAATACCAGCTATAAGTATGCAAAATTGATCAAAATATATAGTTAAAGAACTTAAGCGTTAACTGTTCCCCCAGTAAACCATCAGCAGTACAGTTGTGCCAGCTATCCATATATATATATGTATATATATATATGTGTGTGTGTGTGTGTGTGTGTGTATGTGTGTGTATATTCATCATATATTTTTGTATCAGACTGACTGTTATTTTTCCTAACCAAAATGATTCAGGAACAATTTGAGGGTAGAGTATTGTGGTGCAATTGTTTCCAACTCTTGCTCTTTGAAGGTCATGGTTCCACTAAAATCATTCAAAAGTTCCAAAATATGTGTTTATAGTATCAACATTTATAGTGCATTAGTTAGAACATTCCAAATACTGTCAAACTGTGACACTCTGGAAATCACTGACGTGTTAGCTTGGATCACAAGGTTAGTTTCGGTGCATTCCTAGTGAAGTTGCCTGTGCAAACCATAAATGCATTCAAAGATCTTTTACTATGTTACTGATTAATAAAGTGTAACTCTGCCTGAATATTTTCATTTTCATGTTTTGGATCTTTGTCCTTTATTAAATTATTCATCTAATACACCCAATTAAACAGTAATTAAAGCTAGGAAGCTATGATACTTTCCCCATTCAACAAGTAATGGTGAGTTATGCAGCAGATACCAAATGCAAAAGAAATCAGTTTTCTAAATAAAGATGATTCTAGCAATTTTGTTTTTTCTTATTGATTGGCCTTATCAGAAATTTATTTTATTGAATAAATAAATATGTTTAAATTTTTATTTGCATATTTGCTATAATAAAGGTCAACCTAGAATTTTGTTGGCAAATTTTGCAGCAGTTGTTTGATGAGGTAGTTATCTTTGCCATGATAAAAAGAAAACTTAAAGATCAGGGAGTAGGAGTAGGGCTTTGATCTATCTGCAGTGCTGGCAATTTATTTAGTTATTTATTTTTGGTAAATTATGTTGTCAAAGCAGCTGCTGTTAGAATAAGAGGAAGGTGTAATATACTCTTATTATTTGTGCATTGGAGAATTCCACTACTCAGTCTGAAAGAGGAAATATTATAAAGCATTTTATTTTCTATTAAATAAAATCATTAAGAAAATGATCTCTTTTTTTTTTTGTCATTGAATTATCCCCCAATTGCTTTAGTGGTGATGCAGAGTCCTTCTAATGTTGGTATTTATCTAGAAATAATTGGGGAAGACAAATGTCAAAATTCCTAGAATAGCCCAAAGTATTCAGAGTTGACAGATAAATAAGGAAGACAGTGGTTTTAACAAGGCCTTAGAGTATAAAGTGAGGGGCCACTCACCAGGGGAAGGAAAGGGGGCATGATTGCAGGCCAGTTATCAAGGTGATTTATTTTGACAACTTAAGGATTCTTTTTTGCACACCTCATTAGACAGTCTAAAAATAAAAATGATTATGTGAAAATAAAAGAAAATTGAGGAGAAAATTATGTTTTGTTAAAGGGTCATATGATTCACAGATAATCTCTGTACATTTTTGAAGCACACATTTACCACAACCACTCAAGGTCAAATCATCTGTCTCCTGTGTGGTTCACTGACTGCAAAATTATGACAAAGATGACTATGTTATGTCCAGGTACCCTGATAGAGTTTCAAGATATAAAGGACTAACCAAGCAATATTATGTCTTAGAAAAAAATCTCTCTTCAAAGCACTCGGGTTATCTGTAATAAATATTTTGGTTAAACATAAGAATCATATAAAAACTGTAGGTCTAAATAAAAGAATGTGCTATCAGGGACATTTCAGAAACAACTTTTCAAAATGTTATTATTTTAATAAAATGTAAATTACTCTTTCACCAAAGATCATATGGGATTTGTTTAAAATAGCTTATCTGTATTTTTTTCTGTTTTTCACAATTTTGGCAATGGCAATTATTTTAGTAATGAAATGTATTGTAATTGGATGTTTTCTTGCTAATTTGAGGATTATCTATATACTTTAAGAAAAACAAACTACCAAAAACATCGTCTTTCTTTGTACCAGCTCCACTAACAGTCCCAATGCCCCTCACCTCTCCTTTGCATGTACAGCCTCTTGTCTATGCTGGTGAAGAAAATCTTATAAATAAGTTTTTGGCATGGACTAAATATAGAGTAAAAATCTGTAAGTAAACAACAAACGATGTATTTATTAGCAAACTACAGTTACGAACACTTAGTGTGGCTTACTTAAATTTAGATTGCTTGTTCTGAAGCACTTCCCAACTACATGAAATGAGAACTTACTGTAAGATGGTGTGAAATAATTTCCAAATGGCCTAGGTGACCTTTCTTTCTTTCACACACTCAAACTTCTTTTACCTCCAGACTGCTAACAGTAAATCTGACTCTGCCAGAGTCACACGGAAGAGGAAGAAGAAACTTGTGAGAAAACATTTCACTTTTGTGGTAATGTCTTACGATGCCAAGTGTTTAAAACTGACTCACTCTCATGGCATTTTAATAAATTTGCACTTTCTTTAAATCCAGATAATGAATTTTACTCTAGCACTTTACTCCCTCTTGATCTGTGGGCTTTTCCAGTCATCCATTCAAATCAGTTCACTCCCTTAGGAGAGTCCATAGGTATGTCCCCTGGAGGAGTCTGCTGGCAATATGTAAAGTGGCTCAACCTATGTTTCTCCCACGTGGTCACTCTGCAACTTTTCCTTAAACTTCTCAACATTTCAATAAATAAACTATAGGAGAGGAGGGCTATAATAAAGCAGCAACATTTTCTGTATCTATACTTCTAAAAAGTCTAGGAAGCTATTCTCTGATAGACATCAGATATATAAGCCTAACAACAACTCCACAGCACTCTCTGTTTGCTTATATGATTCTTAATCCCTTTTTTGTAATACAGTTGGATGTATGTGGCTGAGATCATATAGGCTGCAAAAGCTACAATATCTGTCATCTGTTTAAAGAACTTAGCTGATCTCCACAACTATAGAAACCTGGAATTGAAGCAAAACTAAGTTTTGTGCTCTTAAAACATCCACGGAAACATAATGAGATCTGTAAGTGGTCTTCCTGAAGACTCCTGCGAGGTGTGTGAAAAGTGTGTACCCCTCTTTGAAAATCATCTCGTCATAGTCACTGTCACCCCTATCACTAAAGCTAGTGTTTTTTAAACCAGATCTTTTATAGTAACTTTGACCTATCAAGAGAGTTATTTGTTAGAACTTGTTCTGAAATCTAGTATTTAGTAACTTTATACTAAGAGAATTCAGATTGAAAATTTTGTAACTAAGTATTTAGAAAGATGAACTACCACATACCTCTCATGTCTTCCTTCCCATTTCCTCCCCCTTACCAAGACCTGGATAAGCTGACATTCTGGTCACAGACTGTTAGCATTTAGAATTGTGAGAAATACTACAAGTAAATCTCTGTTGTTTAGAAGCTAGAGAGTCAATGGTACTTTATTAAAGCAGCCTGAGCTGACTAAGACAAATTTCCCTTTACCATATTGATTCCCTTTGAGATCTGCACTCAAAGGGCTGTAAATAATTCTACTTTCTTAATTCTGCACAGCTAAAATATATAGTCGTAGAACTTAGTAAATGCCAGTCTTTATGAAATTGTAATAAACCTTATGTTATTATTTTGTATGTTAGAGTTTGCAATTAGAAATGGAAAATGTAACTGAAATTTAATACTAAATCTTTTATTCTATTCTTTACCTTTTCTTTCTGTCTAATCTTTGTTTAAATTTTAGCCTGGTGACATAAAAGTAATGTAAGGAGGTTTCCAAGCATACTAGGTGGAATAGATACTGAATCACTTTCACATTGCAGATTTTAACTTGAATGTATAAGTGAGTATGATATACTTGTGCATACAAATAAATAAATGTGTATATATATGTATGTGTGTGTGTATTTTTGTTTCACATACAATTATATTCAGTGGAAAAAATCTACATAAATATCTATTTCATATATGTTTGTATATAGAACACTGGACTGTGAATTAAACACCTTGAACCATATTTTCCTGATGAGAGTCATTGTTTCCCAATTACAATAACTCATGGTATTTTATCAAAGTTTCTTTGTAGTATAATTTAAGGCCAGTGATCATGATGCCCATGCTTTGCCTTTGTTACCCAGTATTATGTTTGCACTTCTAGGTCTCTTCTGTTCCTATTGAATTTTAGGAGTGTTTTCCCTAATTCTGTGAGGTACGCTAGTTGTGTGTTTACTGGGATTGTTTTAAATCTGCATAAAAACTTTGAGAGGATGGCCACTTTCACTATGCTGAATCTTTCTACCCAACAACAAGAAATATCTGTCCATTTTCTGATACTCTCTTTAACCTCCTCTTTCAGAATTTTGCAGGGTTCAAGGTAGAGCTCTTTTACTTCCTTTGTTAGATTGAGTCCTAAGTATTTCAAATTTTTCAAAGCCATTTTGAAATGTGTGGTTTCCTTAATTTCTGTCAGTGAGTTTGACATTTGTGCTCAGGAATGCTATTGATTTTTGAGTGTTGACTTTGTATCCAGCTACAAGACTATATTTGCTTGATAAATCTAGAAGTCTTTTAGTGAAGTTTTGGGTACTTTCTACGTAGAGTAGCATGTCATCTGCAAATAATGATGATTTAATTTATTCATTTCCTGTCTTTACCTTTTTTATTTCTTTCTCTTATCTAATAGCTCTGGATAGTGTTTCCATAACTACATTGAATAGGACTGGTGACAGTGGACATGCTTGTGTGGTTCATGATTTTAAAGTGAAAGTTTTCAGTGTTTGTCCATTTGGCATGATGTTGGCTGTTGGTTTGTCATTGATAGCTTTGATCAGATTGAGATAAAGTCCTTCAATTGCAATTTTCTGTAGGAGTTTTATCATGAATGGGTGTTGGAGCTTGTTAAATGATTTTTATGTGTCTATTGAGATATTCATGCTATTTTTGTTTTTTGTTAGTTTTGTCTTTGGCTGTATTGATATAGAGTATTATACTTATTTGATTTGTGCATGTTGAACCATCCCTGCATTCCTGAGATGAATCCTACTTGATCATAGTGCATAATTTTCTTGAGGATTTGGTGCCTTTGGATTGCTAGTATCATACTGAGAATTTTTGCTTCTATGTTCATTAGGGAGATGGGACTGTAGTTCTCTTTATGAGTTGGGTCCTTGTCTGTTTGTTTTGTTTTTATTTGGGGATTTTTTGTTTGTTTTTCATTGTTGAGTTTTAATATCAGGATAATACTTACTTCTAGAAATGAATTTGGAAGTATAGCCTCTTTCTCACTTTCAACAAAGAGTTTGAGGTGTGGTGGTATTAGATCATCATTAAATATCTTGTAGAAGTATATCATCATTAAATATCTTGTAGAAGTCAGCAGTGAATCCATCAGGGACTGGGTTTTGTTGTTGTTATTGTTGATAAGATTTTAATTACATCTTCTGTTTCATTGACTGATATTGGATTATTTCGAATTATTATATCTTCTTGAGTCAGCTTTGGTAATTCATATGTATCTAGGAACTGTCTAACTCTTTTGTGTTTTCTATCTTATTACAATAAATCTGCTCTAGTAAGTACTGATGATCCTGTGGATTTCTGCAGAATCTGTGGTGGTTTTACCCTTTTTCTTCATAATTGCATGGATTGAATCTCTGCTTTCCTTCTTTGATAAGATTGGATAGGGCTTTGTCAATTTTATTTAATCTTTCAAAGAACCAACACGTCAATTCACTGATTCTCTGTATTGTTGTCTTGGTTTGAATTGCATTAGTTTCTGTCCTGTAGTTTATAATTTCCTCTCTTGTATGAGGTTTGGGCTTGACTTGTTCTTCTTTTTCTAGAAGGATGAGGTTCAAAATTAGGCTGTTTATTTGAGTGCACTCTTTTCCTGTGTTGTGAGAATTCAGCACTATAAATTTCTCTTGTAGGACTTGTTTCATTGTGTCCTATATGTTCTGGTTATATTATATCAGTATTATTTAATTTTAAAAGCTGTTTAATTTCTTCCTTAATTTCATCTATGAGTCACTGCTTGTTCAGGAGGTTGCTGTTCAATTTTCATATGGTAAGTAGTTTTTGTGGTTTCTTTGTCATTGATTTTCAATTTAATTTCACTATTTTCTGATAATATGTGTGAGGTAATTTCAATTTATTTGCAATTACTTAAACATGTTGTTTGAGATAGTATGTGGTCTATCATAGAGAATGTCCCATGCACAGCTGGGAAGAATGTGTATTTCAATGTTGTGGGGTGGAATACTCTTTAAACATCTACTAAATAAATGAAGAAATACCCCTGTTTTTTTTTTCTGGCTTCTTGTCACATGAAGTAATATTTCTGTCCTGTGACTTTCAGTCTATGAATTTCAGTCTATGAATTTCTTTTTGAGTTAAATATGTTTCTTGTATACAGCATATTGTTAGATGTTGTTTCTTGATCCATTCTGTCAGTCTGTTTGTTTTGACAGATAAATTGAGTTCATTTATATTGATGGGTATAACTGATATGTATTTGTTATTCTTGTCATATTGTTTTCCTGTTATTGTTTTCTGTCTTTCCCCTCTGTTTAATTTCTTGCCCTGCCTAGTGGCTATTTTCTGTTGATGTTCTTGGAATTATAGTCTTTTTCTCTCTTTCTAAAATATGGTTTCTATCATTTTCAGAAGCTTCTTTATTTTTTTTTATTGGTACCTACTCTAGATTCACTGAGCAAATCCTTCATTTTAATTGTCATGTCTTTTTATTCCCATAGATTATTTCTGATGTAATTTTGTGTTAACCACTCCTTTCTAGAAAATTCAGCTGCATGGGTTCTGATTTCTTCTATCTCATTGTATCCTGAACTTGTCCTGGCCTAGGTGAGCTGGAAGTTTTGGGTTGCCTTTTGCTTTTGCATTTTGTCGCTTTCCACTATAATTTTAATTTCTTTTTATGTGTGAATGCTTGTAAAGTACTAGGGTAAATAGCTTTATTACTAGAATTGAGAAAATATCTATTCCTCAGAGATGTCTTCCAGGTATAGCTGGCTCTTGGCCCTTGCTTCTGTCACAAAGTTCTACTTCTCAAATTATTAGGTGTAAGACGTTGCTATCTCTTTGGCTCAGTCTTCAGCTCTTTGGATGGTCATGATGATTATGACTCCAGACAGTGTTTTTATACAAGGGAGAACAACTGATCAGAACAAGTATGACATCTTGGTTAAAGTAGTACAATTACCAATAATAATAGCATCAAGCATGGCTTAGAATCTGACAAACTGTAGGAACTATTAATTTAGTACCTATAATCATAGGAGTAAGATCTACTGTTATATAACAAAATCCAACATAACACCGGAACTTATATGCAGTGAGTTTCCCCTTGTTTTTTCAAGTTTTTGTTTTTTCAAGGGTTTTTTACCCTTGGGGGATTTTAAGAGTAGTAAAAGAAATAATAGAAAGATCAAGTAATAGAAGTGTAGTAGAAGCAATGGTACAGTACAAAGGACCAAGCTTTCTGAACTGGAGATAAGGGCAAGAGAGAAAGAATGAAGAATATGAAAGCAAATTAGAAAGATTGGAGAAAATGTTCACTCATGAAAATATCAAGAAATTATGAAAGATATTTGAGGAAAGAAAGAAAGAAGATGAACAAAAGAAATAATAAAAGTAAAAACCTAAACAACATCAAAAAAATCAGAGACAGTGAGAGAAAGGAAAACAAAACAAGCAAAAGAACAAAAACCATTAAAATTCCCCTGGTGTCCACAGTTCAGTGGTAGTGTCCAAGTCAGTGCACAGACCTGCGTTGGGTAACACAGGTAATTTTGCAGTAAAATTAGTGCTGGGTGCAGGGCTTATCTTGACCTCTGAATGTGGAAGCTGGGGCCAGAGTGTTCAGCCAGCAACTTTTGGATGTCCCTTAGAGGTCCACCCATATCTCCTTACCTGGATTGTCTCTGCATCACTCTCCCAGTTGCTGTGGTACCTTCAGACGGAGATATCCCAAGTGCTCCCAGTCCCATGATAGATGGTTTCTACTGTCCCTTGGACAGCCTTCTCTTTTCCACTCTTCTGGCATATTTCTCTCTTTTCTCATTCAGCTGGGAGCAGGGCAACAGGAATGCTGTTGGTTGCTGCAAAGCTTCTGTTGCAGAGACAGCTAAGGAAAGCTGTCTCTTTGCTTTCTTAAACCTTTGGAATTGTGGAAGTGTTGCTGACTTCCCATTCATTGCTTGCCATGGCCCAAATTTGCTTAAATTCTGCATCTCTATCTCTCACACTGCTGGGAGCTGGTCAAGAAGGGTGACTACATTCACTACTGCTGCTGTGGTCCCTAACCTTGTTTCTTCCAGAGGCTCCACTTAATCACAATGGTGCAAGACAAAACAAAGCAAAACAAAACAACTGGTGGCCCATAGAGAAGGAAGTAGCTCTCTGATCACATGTCTCTGTGCTGGTGAAATCTGCTGCTGGGCTGCAATAATCTCTGTTTGGAGGAAGGCAAGAGAGATGTGGATCCTTATATGCTAACTCTATTCTGTGTGGCTTGAGCTTGCCACACTGTTGCAGCACATCAGCTTTTTTGGAGGAACTTCTCAGAATGGAAGTTCCTGCTCCACATGAAGCTGGAAGTCCCACAAGCAGCCCTGTGGGCTGCTTTACTGTTTTATGAAGTCCTATGACTATGTTTTGATTGATCTACAAGTCTCTAATTTCAGATGGATTTTGATGTGGGGTTTATACATCCCCTCTTTCTTCCAATTACCTGTGCTTTCATTGATTTTCTCTGAGTAACTCTAATATTGCTCCTCTACTCAACGATGTTAAATCCCCCTCAACTCCTGATGTTTTAAAAAATGGAGCACACCACATACTGTTGTTTCAAAAAAATTAAAGCAAGATAAAATTTAGCATTTTGGAAAGTTGACAGTGCCTTAATGAGTAAATGAGCTTCTTTGTGTTTATTTGAAATCATATAGTTTTAGTAATCTCTTGATTGCTTCCAGATCTCTAAATCTATTAATTGCAGAAAAGTGAGAAATCAATATTATTTTCCAATATAACTGATAATGGTATTGCATATTATCTAGTGCGAAAAAATTATTTGAATTAACCTGAAATTTGAACTGGTTTATTCACCCCAGTATGTTTATTTTGAGATGCTTAATATTTTACCAAAAATTAGCAAAATTTAGACAGTGGGAGAGGCACACTCACTCAAAATAATGATTATTTCAAAAAATAGTAATACTTATTTCTAAAAAAAATGAGTGAAAGAAGAAAAGAATGTCTTTAATAAAAACATTATTTCTTACAAAGAAAATCTTCAAAGAGTAAAATTATAAAAAATGAATTTCAGCATTTTGTGTCCCAGTTGTGAAATTTGATGGTGGTAGCTTAAGGTCTATTTGAAACAGGAACCTTTGCTATTACTGAGACATTGTTTTAAGTGGGTCCAGAGTTGCATGATTAAAATACAGAACAAAGTACTTTTAATCATATCATCTCAGAGATGAAAACTTTCATAAATGATTTGGTTTTAACTTCTTATTTGATAATTAAAAACAAATTTGCTGTTTTGATTTTACCAAGTTGGAATCCTGTAGCTCCTAACATATGAGATTCTGTTTTGCTTGAGTTGATTCTGAAAATGTCAGGAAAATCAGTAAGGAACAGATGATATTTATGTCTATAATTTCATTATTTCCACATTTTCGCCATTACCATTTTCAAGTGTTTCATTCAACTCTTGTCCTTTCACTTTCCCCTCAAAACAAAATATTTTTATGTAAAATATCCATTAGGTGCACTAGGTCTAACTGTGGGACTTCTAGCAATTACCATTTAAAATATGATACAAATTATGGAAGATGGCTTCAGGGCAAGATATCTTGGCAACATTCAATTTTTGTCTCATAAATATAAGAACTGCGTTACACTACAGATATTAGAACAATGAAGAAAGTCTTCTTTTTGGCCATTACAAATAATACTTCAAATGTGAGTAGTCTATATTTTTTTCTCCTATATTTTTGTACAAAACTTTAGCTTAGGAATTTTTTTCAAAAAGTACCAAGAAATACCTTTAATAGTTTGAAAATAATGTAAATAATATTTTCTAATAGACAAAACATAATTTAATAACTAAACAATGACATTTTAAAATGCATGTAAATGCATCAGCTAAATAATTGTAAAACTCAATATATATTTTAGTTTATTGTGTTAAAGTATAAATGCCTCTAAAAAGTCTAACAAGTTCACTTCTCCTTTCCTTTTTCCAATTGTTTTCTTTTCTCTCCCTCCCTCTCTCTCTATGTTTCATATATCTGTATCACTTTTATTCTCTCTCCCTTTTCATTCCATATTTTGGCAAAAGAAATGATGTACTATTATTACTCAAAGATTAAAATTAATTCTAGGTATCAAATATAACTTCCCTCTTTTCATTTCCTGAGATTCCACACTGGTGACAGTCACAAAATTGAATGGAATAGGAGCTATCAAATTGATTTAGAAAAAAGGTTAATTTTGTATCCAAACGTTTGACATACATGATAACGTTAAAAATTTATTTCATATCAACAATTAAAATTCATTACAACCTTCCTTAGATAAAATTGTACTGAGCTTATTACACAGTTGAAGTAAAATGAAAACAGGTTTACAAATTCACATATTTATCCTATTCCATAGCATTTTATTTTCATTAATCTACTTGCAGATTATTTTTTTAAAGGGCATATTCTTGAAACAGATAATTAAATGAGGGAAAAACTCTATATTTACTTTTCAGAAAATTATTAATAGGCCATTGACTTAGCACTTAATCGCAACATAACACTGAAATCTATTTAAACTTTGATAAAGAAAGAACATTTTTTGTTTCATTATTGTCTCCAATTTAAAAACTAACTTTAATAGTTCACCCTAACAAAGAATATAAAGAAAATCTCTGCTATTTTTCCACCAAGTGTATATATTATACCAAAATGAGGAAGAAAAATATGTAGCAGGAATCATACTCTACTCAGTGCATAAATTTTCTTAAAAGTGTTTCCTTATGTGTAAACTTATTCTTTATTAATAAAAATTTTCTCTAAGAGAGATGTTCATGCAGAATTTCAGATTAGCATTTGATAATATTATTTGATTGTTCAGAGGGACAAATTATTTACAAGAAAAGAAATGGTTTCTAATAATTTCCTCAGTGAAACAGAAAATATATTGATGTTCTGCACACTTGCCTTTTGGGCAAGAACTTCCTTAACAGTCAGTTTGTTGACAAGTGTTCTCAAATCTGAGTCTCAGCAGTGTTGTCAATGCCGGTGGATGCAATTCTGAGTTTCCTCACTGTTACTATCTGATAGGGGCTGAATTCAATCAGCGTTTTTGTTCACTTGTGCCTAAGTTGTAGTAAGAATATAAATTCTACTGAAAGTGAAGAGAATGCAGAACAAAACATGGATCGTTGACAAATGGGCTAGGCCAATTATTATTTTTTTTTCCTGGACCTTTTCATAGAATCAAAGATCACAGAAAGTTTTAGTGAAGTAAATGCTGCATTCTTTCCTTAAAATGGAACATGCTTTTTAAATATGATTGGATGAATGGATGTTCTGTATTGGTGTGCTGATTGTTCAGTGTAATGAACTTCTAGATCTAGCTGATCTTTGAATTCAATGATCTTCCCTGTCTTTTTATTCATTTTTGGATCATGAGCATGTACAACTTTTCCCACATTCTGAGCCTTTTGTAACTGTGAAATGAAAAGACTTGAATATAGTTTTGTAGTGAAGAATCAAGAAATTTCCTCATTCTTGAACTGAGATATCAAGTAATAACTCTCCCTTTTTTCTTTTCAGGTAAAAAATAAAGTGCAAAAATTAATGTTGGATTTGTTCGTATGTTACAGTTACAGGAAGGCAAACAGGAGACAACCATGATTACTCTGTGGTACAACAGTATATAGGCTTGGTATGTCCATCAAATACCTGAGCAATTTTGCAGCCTATATGTGGTAATTTGAACAACTACATTGAAGGTAATAACAATATGCAATACAACAACAACTGCTAATTTCCTATCTGTGGTTTTGAAATTCTATATCATTTTTATTGTTTTTTATTCTCTTTAAAATAAAATAATTAAAAATTCCAGTATTGGAGGCCAATTACTTCTTACTTTTTGAAGCAAAAATAGCACTACAAGTGGCTGACTTGTAAATTACAATACCATTCAACATGAACGAAAATGATCATCTATTGGAAGAGGTGATCTCATAGGGATCTGATTCAAAAACAACCTTTTTCTAAAGTTTACCAAATATATAAAATTTCAAATGTATATATAATTTCACCTAAACATGTAATTTCAAGTACATGAATATATAATTTCTGTAGGTTTTTATCAAACTATATATTTATGAAAGTTAGTTACTTTTTGGTAGCCAGGTCCTATAAAATTTTCTAGATTTTTGCCAAAGTGAGAAGTCAGGATTTTTTTGCTTGTTTTTGTAATATTTGCCTTCTAAAATTGGGTACAATTGTTGAAAAAAAATAAAATTTGAAGTTTTTGTGTTGCTTCTAGATCAAAATAATGTGAAGAGAAATATATAGGTAGAACTAATGACATGTTATTATATAGAACTTAGCACTTCATCACAAGTTTATATTGAAATCACAAAACTGAATGGAATTTTGAATTCCAGATTCAGAGAAATCCTGAAAACATTGTATCTACATATTGGACTTCTGCCGTGGAGCAACTAAAATTGTAACATACTAGTTTAAACCATAAGAACTATAGTTAATCTATAGTAATGGCAACTGTTGTATATCAGAAAATTAAGCTAGAAAATATTACAAATAATAGAGGCTGGGGATTTAGTTCAGCAGCACAGGGCCTGCCTGGCAAGAGTGAGGTCGTGAGTTCAATTTCCAGTACTGGAAAACAAAAAAAACAAAAATATTACAAATTATAGTTATAAGAATAAAGAATATTGCCATGCATTAAAGTATAATTCTATGCTATTTCTGTCATCTGAATTTTGCTTTTTAGGTCTTGAGCAAGGAGTACTTTATACTCATTTACATGATCTATGAAGTTTCTTGCTTCTGGGGAACACCTAAAAATTCTCAGGTTGAAATCTCCAAGTAGGACATTCTTCTCATATGAAGGTAGATGTGTATCCAAAGTTGATACTTGTGATTCCAGAGACAAACTTGTGCAAATTTTGGTCATGTGTTGCTAACATGGCTTTTCCATAGAATTTTCAAGTTTTTTTTTTTGTTGTTGTTCAGAATGTCACATTTGAAAGTTTTAAGCCATGGAAGCTTGTTTAAAATAATTTTGAAAAAATCTACCTGTACCTACTGGCAAGAATTTTTTTGTTTTCTTTTATTTTTGTTTGTTTTTTTCAAAAAGCCCTTTCATGTTGACATTATGACAGTTTGAAATAAGGCAGAGGCTATAGTCAGCTGATTTCAAAGTTGGTAAATTAGCCTGTTACTGAGTCATAAATTAAAAATAAGAGTAAATGAAGCACAGAAAGTGTTTAATTCTTTGACATTAAGCCAGTGACAATATTTGAAACCTTCAAATATCAGTGCCTTGCTAATTCTATTTTCAAAATTTTACCGTTTTCAAATTCCATGAAAATTGTGTATAATTTAAATTGTAAGATTTCTGAATGACTGGCAATGGTTTGCAATTGGTGACTGAAATCTCAATCTCTCCAAACAGGTGTTCTTTCCCTAGAGATGCAGAATGGGAATATTCAGACAGGAAACGAATGGATATTTTTGCTATCATTGAAGTAGTAGCTCTCTATCAAGCAGAAGCTTCAATCATGGATATTAACAATTACTGAGACATATTTAACATTAATTGCAGGAGAAGTTTATAAAGTTTATTTATAAGTGTTCATAAAGAACCTAAACCTGGAACTCTTTTGCATCCCCTATCTTTGTAGGTTTACACATTGAGGAGTTCATAGTTGAAAGAAATATTAGAAAGTGAGACCTAGTTGGAAAAATTGGATTGTGCGGCTATGCCTTCATCTCTTTCTATCTGGTGTTCTTTCCTTATTGTTTGGTTCTTAGAGATTATGAATTTAGCGGCTTTCCTCCACTATGCTATATTGTATCTATCTTGGAGCCAATGAACCATGGACTAATCCTCTGACACCATGGACCAAAATAACACCCTTTGTTGTGAATTGTGCATGCCAGGTACTTTGTCCCAGTTTGGAAAGCTGATGAATACATATTCTGATAATGTCCTGTTATGCTCTTAAAATAAGATCTGTTAACAAATACTATAATATCTACATTTTCTCTAAGAATTTTTCAAATAATTATGTTTCAAATGCAAATAATTTGGGGAAATACAATCAATTTTTCCCCCTTTTTCAATATTGAAATGATGATCAGAAATGTATGAAAAAAAATAG